>NW_026967738.1:0-188234 GCF_028390025.1 Pseudophryne corroboree
ACACTAGTCCCCGGGTGCAGCCCCCAACCCCCGGGACACCCGGAGCAACAAAATGTAGATTCAGGCCACCAGGCCACGCCCCTACCTATGAAACCATGCCTCCTTTTTACCATTGCGCTGCTTATCTGCGCGCACTGCATTACAATCTCCTTCGCCACCTCTCTGGGTGTCACCAGTGATAGTGACACCTCTGCCATGCTTGTAGCAGCTGGTCCTAAGATCTACGCCTCAAGCCCTGAGTGTTTGCCCTTGTGACTTGTTGATCATCATAGCGAAGCAGATGCTTACAGAAAACTGCAGGGGCTTAGATTGAAAATAAAAAAATTGATGGGTATAAGGTAGAGAGGAGCGGGTTCGGTTCTCCGAGAACCGAATTCCCGACGAACTCCACGTGGTTTACACTGGTCCGAGGCAGGCTCGGTTGTTCCCGCCTGACTCGGAAAACCTGAACAAGGGAAAATGTCATCATCCCGCTGTCGGATTCTCTCGAGATTCGGATTCCATATAAAGAGCTGCGCGTTGCCGCCATTTTTACTCGAGCATTGAAGAGAGAGCGGAGAGGACGTGGCTATGTTCTCTCAGTGGAAATCTCAATATCAGTGCTCAGTATCAGTGGTTACTTATTGCTGCTCAGTAATACTAGTAGTGTGTCTCTCCTGCTCAGTGTCAGTTCTCAGTAGTATCCTCATCAGTGCTCAGTATCACTGCTCATTGTCTTGTGCTGCATTGTGGTGCTCAGCATACTACAGTACATTACTAATAGTCCAGTGCTGCATCTTGCTGCTCAGTGTCAGTTCTAGTATCCTCATCAGTGCTCACTATCACTGCTCATTACATTGTGGTGTTCTGTATACTACAGTAACATAGTAATATAGTAACATATAGTAACATAGTTTTTGAGGTTGAATAGAGGCAAATTGCCCATCGTGTTCAACCTGTTTTAAGTTGTGATGATTCTACATACTTGCTGAATAATGTTTTATGACTAGTTAGCTACTATAACTCATGTTACCCCCGGATTAACCATGTTGATATTTTAAGTATTATAACCTTGGATAGCTTTTTCATTCAGAAATGTATCCATTCCTTTTTTAAATCCAATTACAGAGTCCGCCATTACCACCTTCCCTGGCAGGGAATTCCACATCCTGATTGCCCTAACAGTGAACATCATAGTATCTCACCTGGCAGGTAAGTAGGAGTTGGGCTAGAGCTGTGGAGGATTGCTGCTCGGGCACCCCCTGTCAAGTGAAGGAGATCCAACTGAGGCAGCACAAGGGAACTCTCGAAAGAAGAACAAGGCTAGAGGAAGATCTGAGACAAAGAAATCTGACTTTTACCAGAGCTGACCAGAGGAAAGCACAAACGCAGTCCCCCACTACCACAAATAATGCAGTCGAGTTTCCCACATTTGGGGAAATCACAGGGGTCAGCATACCCAGAGTGCAATGAATGAACCTCACCCTGGGAGAACAATCTTCATGACCATGGTATCTCCTATGCAAAATAAGTATGATTTGGGATAGGGCTGGGGAGGGCCGCTGCTCAGGCACATCTCTGTCAAGTAAAGGAGATTCAACTGAGGCAACACAAGGGAACTCTCATCTGGGGACAACAACTGCAGGGAGAACACATATTTTCAGATGAACATGGGAGGGCAGAAGGCTGCCTAACACTGAAGCACCCCCAAACAACAAACCAAATGCAACTACTAGTGCAAGCATTCCTGGGGGAAGGCCTGCAGCAGATGGATTTGCATATGGTGATGTCATCCAAGCAGTGGGTCAAAGTTGGCTTCAACCCTCGTCTGCATATGAAAATAAAAAAGGGGTGTGCAGGGCATGGCGGCCTTTTGCGGCGCTTGGATGACCCCTAGTTTGCATTAAACACCTCCACCTTCCTTCGGTGTGGGGCTCATGTTGGCTATGCCCCAGCCCCTGAAGCATTCAAGCTGATTTCTTGCAGCAGCTGGGCACTGTAACAGCTCCAGAGCTGCTCTGTAAAGCAAGTAAAAGGGTGTGGGCCCTGCAGCACTACCTGTAGTTTGCATTGTGCGTTGGAAGGCACAAAGTAAGCAGACGGGAGAAGTCAGGATAGTGCACAAGGGCATAGAAGGGAGCGGCTCAAGAAAAGAGAAGTGGAAACAGACAGCAAACTAGGCTGGAGAGAGACCTGAGACAAAGAGATCTGAATTATACGAGAGCCGACCAGAGGAAACACAAATTATGTAATCAAGTGTCCCACATTTGGGGAAATCGTAGGAGCAGCACACCCAGAGTGCATTGGGTGAGCCTTGCCCTGGGAGAAGCACCTTCCTGATCATAGTATCTCACCTGGCAGGTAAGTAGGAGTTGGGCTAGAGCTGGGGAGGGTCGCTGTTCGGGCACCCCCCTGTCAAGTGAAGGAGATCCAACTGAGGCAGCACAAGGAAACTCTCGAAAAAAGAACAAGGCTAGAGGAAGATCTGAGACAAAGAAATCTGACTTTTACCAGAGCTGACCAGAGGAAAGCACAAACACAGTCCCCCACTACCACAAATAATGCAGTCGAGTTTCCCACATTTGGGGAAATGACAGGGGTCAGCATACCCAGAATGCAATGAATGAACCTCACCCTGGGAGAACAATCTTCATGACAATGGTATCTCCTATGCAAAATAAGTATGATTTGGGATAGGGCTGGGGAGGGCCGCTGCTCAGGCACATCTCTGTCAAGTAAAGGAGATTCAACTGAGGCAGCACAAGGGAACTCTCATCTGGGGACAACAACTGCAGGGAGAACACATATTTTCAGATGAACATGGGAGAGCAGAAGGCTGCCTAATACTGAAGCACCCCCAAACAACAAACCAAATGCAACAACTAGTACAAGCATTCCTGGGAAAAGGTCTGCAGAAGACGGATTTGCATATGGTGATGTCATCCAAGCAGTGGGCCAAAGTTGGCTGGAACCCTCATCTGCATATGAAAAGAGAAAAGGGGTATGCAGGGCATGGCGGCCTTTTGCGGCGCTTGGATGACCCTTAGTTCGCATTAAACACCTCCACCCTCCGTCGGTGTGGGGCTCATGTTGGCTATGCCCCAGCCCCTGAAGCATTCAAGCTGATTTCTTGCAGCAGCTGGGCACTGTAACAGCTCCAGAGCTGCTCTGTAAGGCAAGTAAAAGGGTGTTGGCCCTGCAGCACTACCTGTAGTTTGCATTGTGCGTTGGAAGGCACAAAGTAAGCAGACAGGAGAAGTCAGGAGAGTGCACAAGGGCAAGGGCAGGGGCTCAAGAAAAGAGAAGTGGAAACAGACAGCAAACTAGGCTGGAGAGAGACCTGAGACAAAGAGATCTGAATTATACGAGTAGCCGACCAGAGGAAACACAAATTATGTAGTCAAGTGTCCCACATTTGGGGAAATCGTAGGAGCAGCACACCCAGAGTGCAATGGGTGAGCCTTGCCCTGGGAGAAGCACCTTCCTGATCATAGTATCTCACCTGGCAGGTAAGTAGGAGTTGGGCTAGAGCTGGGGAGGGTCGCTGCTCGGGCACCCCCCTGTCAAGTGAAGGAAATCCAACTGAGGCAGCACAAGGAAACTCTCAAAAAAAGAACAAGGCTAGAGGAAGATCTGAGACAAAGAAATCTGACTTTTACCAGAGCTGACCAGAGGAAAGCACAAACACAGTCCCCCACTACCACAAATAATGCAGTCGAGTTTCCCACATTTGGGGAAATCACAGGGGTCAGCATACCCAGAATGCAATGAATGAACCTCACCCTGGAAGAACAATCTTCATGACCATGGTATCTCCTATGCAAAATAAGTATGATTTGGGATAGGGCTGGGGAGGGCCGCTGCTCAGGCACATCTCTGTCAAGTAAAGGAGATTCAACTGAGGCAGCACAAGAGAACTCTCATCTGGGGACAACAACTGCAGGGAGAACACATATTTTCAGATGAACATGTTAGAGCAGAAGGCTGCCTAATACTGAAGCACCCCAAACAACAAACCAAATGCAACAACTAGTACAAGCATTCCTGGGGGAAGGTCTGCAGAAGACGTATTTGCATACGGTGATGTCATCCAAGCAGTGGGCCAAAGTTGGCTGGAACCCTCATCTGCATATGAAAAGAGAAAAGGGGTATGCAGGGCATGGCGGCCTTTTGCGGCGCTTGGATGACCCTTAGTTCGCATTAAACACCTCCACCCTCCGTCGGTGTGGGGCTCATGTTGGCTATGCCCCAGCCCCTGAAGCATTCAAGCTGATTTCTTGCAGCAGCTGGGCACTGTAACAGCTCCAGAGCTGCTCTGAAAGGCAAGTAAAAGGGTGTGGGCCCTGCAGCACTACCTGTAGTTTGCATTGTGCGTTGGAAGGCACAAAGTAAGCAGACAGGAGAAGTCAGGAGAGTGCACAAGGGCATAGAAGGCAGCGGCTCAAGAAAAGAGAAGTGGAAACAGACAGCAAACTAGGCTGGAGAGAGACCTGAGACAAAGAGATCTGAATTATACGAGAGCCGACCAGGGGAAACACAAATTATGCAGTCAAGTTTCCCACATTTGGGGAAATCGCAGGAGCAGCACACCCAGAGTGCAATGGGTGAGCCTTGCCCTGGGAGAAGCACCTTCATGATCATAGTATCTCACCTGGCAGTTATGTAGGAGTTGGGCTAGAGCTGGGGAGGGTCGCTGCTCGGGTACCCCCCTGTCAAGTGAAGGAGATCAAACTGAGGCAGCACAATGGAACTCTCGAAAGAAGAACAAGGCTAGAGGAAGATCTGAGACAAAGAAATCTGACCTATTACCAGAGCTGACCAGAGGAAAACACAAACACAGTCCCCCACTACCACAAATAATGCAGTTGAGTTTCCCACATTTGGGGAAATCACAGGGGTCAGCATACCCAGAATGCAATGAATGAACCTCACCCTGGGAGAACAATCTTTATGACCATGGTATCTCCTATGCAAAATAAGTATGATTTGGGATAGGGCTGGGGAGGGCCGCTGCTCAGGCACATCTCTGTCAAGTAAAGGAGATTCAACTGAGGCAGCACAAGGGAACTCTCATCTGGGGACAACAACTGCCGGGAGAACACATATTTTCAGATGAACATGGGAGGGCAGAAGGCTGCCTAATACTGAAGCACCCCCAAACAACAAACCAAATGCAACAACTAGTACAAGCATTCCTGGGGGAAGGTCTGCAGAAGACGGATTTGCATACAGTGATGTCATCCAAGCAGTGGGCCAAAGTTGGCTGGAACCCTCATCTGCATATGAAAAGAGAAAAGGGGTATGCAGGGCATGGCGGCCTTTTGCGGCGCTTGGATGACCCTTAGTTCGCATTAAACACCCCCACCCTACTTCGGTGTGGGGCTCATGTTGGCCATGCCCCAGCCCCTGAAGCATTCAAGCTGATTTCTTGCAGCAGCTTGGCACTGTAACAGCTCCAGAGCTGCTCTGTAAGGCAAGTAAAAGGGTGTGGGCCCTGCAGCACTACCTGTAGTTTGCATTGTGCATCGGAAGGCACAAAGTAAGCAGACAGGAGGAGAAGTCAGGATAGTGCACAAGGGTATAGAAGGGAGGGGCTCAAGAAAAAAGAAGTGGAAACAGACAGCAAACTAGGCTGGAGAGAGACCTGAGACAAAGAGATCTGAATTATATGAGAGCCGACTAGGGGAAACACAAATTATGCAATCAAGTTTCCCATATTTGCGGAAATCGCAGGGGCAGCACACCCAGAGTGCAATGGGTGAGCCTTGCCCTGGGAGAAGCAACTTCATGATCATAGTATCTCACCTGGCAGGTAAGTAGGAGTTGGGCTAGAGCTGGGGAGGGTCGCTGCTCGGGCACCCCCCTGTCAAGTGAAGGAGATCCAACTGAGGCAGCACAAGGGAACTCTTGAAAGAAGAACAAGGCTAGAGGAAGATCTGAGACAAAGAAATCTGACTTTTACCAGAGCTGACCAGAGGAAAGCACAAACACAGTCCCCCACTACCACAAATAATGCAGTTGAGTTTCCCACATTTGGGGAAATCACAGAGGTCAGCATACCCAGAACACAATGAATGAACCTAACCCTGGGAGAACAATCTTCATGACCATGGTATCTCCTATGCAAAATAAGTATGATTTGGGATAGGGCTGGGGAGGGCCGCTGCTCAGGCACATCTCTGTCAAGTAAAGGAGATTCAACTGAGGCAGCACAAGGGAACTCTCATCTGGGGACAACAACTGCAGGGAGAACACATATTTTCAGATGAACATGGGAGGGCAGAAGGCTGCCTAATACTGAAGCACCCCCAAACAACAAACCAAATGCAACAACTAGTGCAAGCATTCCTGGGGGAAGGCCTGCCGCAGATGGATTTGCATATGGTGATGTCATCCAAGCAGTGGGTCAAAGTTGGCTTCAACCCTCGTCTGCATATGAAAAGAGAAAAGGGGCATGCAGGGCATGGCGGCCTTTTGCGGCGCTTGGCTGACCCCTAGTTTGCATTAAACACCTCCACCCTCCGTCGGTGTGGGGCTCATGTTGGCTATGCCCCAGCCCCTGAAGCATTCAAGCTGATTTCTTGCTGCAGCTGGGCACTGTAACAGCTCCAGAGCTGCTCTGTAAGGCAAGTAAAAGGGTGTGGGCCCTGCAGCACTACCTGTAGTTTGCATTGTGCGTTGGAAGGCACAAAGTAAGCAGACAGGAGAAGTCTGGAGAGTGCACAAGGGCATAGAAGGCAGCGGCTCAAGAAAAGAGAAGTGGAAACAGACAGCAAACTAGGCTGGAGAGAGACCTGAGACAAAGAGATCTGAATTATACGAGAGCCGACCAGGGGAAACACAAATTATGCAGTCAAGTTTCCCACAGGAGTATATAGGATACGACCCAGTGGTACCTGACGACATAGATACTAACAGCTATTTAATAACATTACGCTAGAAAGTGATTATTAGCAACATATATATCTATATAAACAACCCCGCCAGGGTTGTGCCTTCAAAAATAATCACACACGGACACGCTTTTTAAACCTTTTTTTTCACATCTCTTTATTCTTCTTATGCACATGTATGTTAGTTCTGTGATTTTAACCTTTATGTTTCACTGCAGTTTGGGATAATAATATTAATATTTATCCAATTTTAATACATACTTAATAAAGGTTATATTTTATGATTCATTCATTCTGTCCAGTGCGTCAACAGTGCAGATTTCTTCTTGTTTTTTCTCCCAAATTCTATAACAATGACAGTAAATGTTGTTTCTTTTCAAACAGAACTTTCTTGACCATGCTTCTTGCTTGAAAGATCTGGGAGCACATGGAAAACAGTACAAACCATGCAGTATCACAAGAGCCTTTATTTGATATTTCATGAAGATAGAGCAGAATTGAGGACACGTCAACTATTTCTGCCGAAGGTGGTTCATCTTTCCACATGGTGCCTTTGGCCACTGACACCTTCGTTGAGTCAAAGTCTCTGGCTGTGGTCAGAACTTTGAAAATTTATGTCACCAGAACGGTTCAGATTAGGAAAACAGAGGCTCTGTTTGTCCTGTATGCTCCCAACAGGATTGGGTGTCCTGCTTCCATGTAGACAATTATGCGCTGGATCTGTGGTAAGATTCAGCATGCTCATTCCATGGCAGGATTGCCGTTACTGAATTAGGTGAAGACCCATTCTACTAGAAAGGTGGGTTCATCCTGGGCAGCTGGTCGGGGAGTCTCGGCATTGCAACTTTGCCGAGCAGCTATTTAGTAAACACTTTTGCTAAGTTTTACAAGTTTTAGAGTAAAGGAGATTCAACTGAGGCAGCACAAGGGAACTCTCATCTGGGGACAACAACTGCAGTGAGAACACATATTTTCAGATGAACATGGGAGGGCAGAAGGCTGCCTAATACTGAAGCACCCCCAAACAACAAACCAAATGCAACAACTAGTACAAGCATTCCTGGGGGAAGGTCTGCAGAAGACGGATATGCATATAGTGATGTCATCCAAGCAGTGGGCCAAAGTTGGCTGGAACCCTCATCTGCATATGAAAAGAGAAAAGGGGTATGCAGGGCATGGCGGCCTTTTGCGGCGCTTGGATGACCCTTAGTTCGCATTAAACACCCCCACCCTCCTTCGGTGTGGGGCTCATGTTGGCCATGCCCCAGCCCCTGAAGCATTCAAGCTGATTTCTTGCAGCAGCTTGGCACTGTAACAGCTCCAGAGCTGCTCTGTAAGGCAAGTAAAAGGGTGTGGGCCCTGCAGCACTACCTGTAGTTTGCATTGTGCATTGGAAGGCACAAAGTAAGCAGACAGGAGGAGAAGTCAGGATAGTCCACAAGGGTATAGAAGGGAGGGGCTCAAGAAAAAAGAAGTGGAAACAGACAGCAAACTAGGCTGGAGAGAGACCTGAGACAAAGAGATCTGAATTATATGAGAGCCGACCAGGGGAAACACAAATTATGCAGTCAAGTTTCCCACATTTGGGGAAATCGCAGGGGCAGCACACCCAGGTGAGATACTATAATCAGGAAGGTGCTTCTCCCAGGGCAAGGCTCACCCATTGCACACTGGGTGTGCTGCTCCTACGATTTCCCCAAATGTGGGACACTTGACTGCATAATTTGTGTTTCCTCTGGTCGGCTCTCGTATAATTCAGATCTCTTTGTCTCAGGTCTCTCTCCAGCCTAGTTTGCTCTCTGTTTCCACTTCTTTTTTCTTGAGCCCCTCCCTTCTATACCCTTGTGGACTATCCTGACTTCTCCTCCCGTCTGCTTACTTTGTGCCTTCCAATGCACAATGCAAACTACAGGTAGTGCTGCAGGGCCCACACCCTTTTACTTGCCTTACAGAGCAGCTCTGGAGCTGTTACAGTGCCCAGCTGCTGCAAGAAATCAGCTTGAATGCTTCATGGGATGGGGCATGGCCAACATGAGCCCCACACCAAAGGAGGGTGGGGGTGTTTAATGCGATCTAGGGGTCATCCAAGCACCGCAAAAGGCCGCCATGCCCTGCACGCCCCTTTTCTCTTTTCATATGCAGATGAGGGTTGAAGCCAACTTTGACCCACTGCTTGGATAACATCACCATATGCAAATCCATCTGCTGCAGGCCTTCCCCCAGGAATGCTTGCACTAGTTGTTGCATTTGGTTTGTTGTTTGGGGGTGCTTCAGTATTAGGCAGCCTTCTGCCCTCCCATGTTCATCTGAAAATATGTGTTCTCCCTGCAGTTGTTGTCCCCATATGAGAGTTCCCTTGTGCTGCCTCAGTTGAATCTCCTTTACTTGACAGAGATGTGCCTGAGCAGCGGCCCTCCCCAGCCCTATCCCAAATCATACTTATTTTGCATAGGAGACACCATGGTCATGAAAATTGTTCACCCAGGGTGAGGTTCATTCATTGCATTCTGGGTATGCTGACCCCTGTGATTTACCCAAATGTGGGAAACTCGCCTGCATTATTTGTGGTAGTTGGGGACTGTGTTTGTGTTTTCCGCTGGTCAGCTCTGGTAAAAGTCAGATTTCTTTGTCTCAGATCTTCCTCTAGCCTTGTTCTTCTTTCGAGAGTTCCATTGTGCTGCCTCAGTTGGATCTCCTTCACTTGACAGGGGGGTGCCCGAGCAGCGACCCTCCCCAGCTCTAGCCCAACTCCTACTTACCTGCCAGGTGAGATACTATGATCTTGAAGGTGCTTCTCCCAGGGCAAGGCTCAACCATTGCACTCTGGGTGTGCTGCCCCTGCGATTTCCCCAAATATGGGAAACTTGACTGCATAATTTGTGTTTCCCCTGGTCGGCTCTCGTATAATTCAGATCTCTTTGTCTCAGGTCTCTCTCCAGCCTAGTTTGCTGTCTGTTTCCACTTCTCTTTTCTTGAGCCGCTCCCTTCTATGCCCTTGCGCACTATCCTGACTTCTCCCGTCTGCTTACTTTGTGCCTTCCAACGCACAATGCGAACTACAGGTAGTGCTGCAGGGCCCACACCCTTTTATTTGCCTTACAGAGCAGCTCTGGAGCTGTTACAGTGCCCAGCTGCTGCAAGAAATCAGCTTGAATGCTTCAGGGGCTGGGGCATAGCCAACATGAGCCCCACACCGAAGGAGGGTGGAGGTGTTTAATGCGAACTAGGGGTCATCCAAGCGCCGCAATAGGCCGCCATGCCCTGCATAACCCTTTTCTCTTTTCATATGCAGATGAGGGTTCCAGCCAACTTTGGCCCACTGCTTGGATGACATCACCGTATGCAAATTCGTCTCCTGCAGACCTTCCCCCAGGAATGCTTGTACTAGTTATTGCATATGGTTTGATATTTGATGGTGCTTCAGTATTAGGCAGCCTTCCGCCCTCCCATGTTCATCTGAAAAAATGTGGTCTCCCTGCAGTTGTTGTCCCCAGACGAGAGTTCCCTTGTGCTTCCTCAGTTGAATCTCCTTAACTTGACGGGGGAGGGGCTTGCCCGAGCAGCCACCCTCCCCAGCCCTATCCCAACTCATACTTATTTTGCATATGAGATCTCTATATCATGAAGATTGTTATCACAGGGTGAAGTTCATCCATTATATTTTAAAATAGGAAGGTTCAAATTACATATTTGAATTGCATCTATGTGCTGGATTCAAATGTCCCCCCCCCCTTCCTTTCTCAATTGTGCCCGTCAGCAGCTATTCTAAGGTTGCTGCCAATGGGTGTGACACATTAATTTCTTCTGTGGGGTACACTGGACTCCACAAGGATTCACATTGGGGTGTAGAGTAGGATCTTGATCTGAGGCACCAACCGGCTCAAAGCTTTTGACTGTTCCCAAGATGCTCAGCGCATTCTCCTCTATAACCCCGCTTCCATGAACAGGGAGCTCAGTTTGTAGTTGGTGCCTTCAGTAGCAGGCCACTTAACAGGGGCCTGCCTCAGGCAGCCTATTCTTAGCTATTAATTTTGACAAGAAAATAAGAACTTTTTTTATGAGAATCTACAAGGGCTGCAGCAGGCTAGGTCTAATAGACATCTTTACTGCAGCTTCATCACTCCCAGCGGCGCTGTATACTCCCGTGCCCTGGTTGCTGGGTCACTGCAGCGGAGGCTCCGGTTTCTTCCTAAGGTCAGTCACACACGCACCGCCCTTCCGGATCACGAGGCCGCTGATGAAGGGGAGCGTGGCCGTAGGGGGTGGACCGTGTGCGCACTGGCGTGGACACTGATTACTGGGCAGCCGCTCCACGAGCCACCAGGTACAGTTAAGGAGCACAGGTCTGGGGTTTTTTCTCCCATATTAAACCAATTTTGTACTGCCCGCAGCGCATTGTGATAGGTAATAGGGCCTGATTCAGGTTGGATTGCAATCACAGTAAGCGATCCAACTGCAAAAATTGCTAAGAGCAAACGCATGTGCCTGCATTTTCTGCGGCACCCCGCAGAGAATGCGATCGCCTCTGCCTGTCAATCGGGGCAGGGGGGGAGAGGGGGGTCAGCAACACTCCATTTCCAAGTCAGGGATGGAGCGGTGCGGGGGCAAGGCTTCAAAATGGGGTCTGCAACGGAGGAGACACAGGGGGCGTGGTCACAGCGGCTGTATGACATCACATTCAGCCGCTGTGATCACAAAAATGGTGGCGGCTTCCTGCGCGCACATACAGTCTGCACCAGCAGGAGGCTACACCATTTTTTATGATCACGCTGAACTGCAGTGCGACTGCAATTACAGATTGGTCAAGAAGGGAGGCGTCATGCTGGGTGGCCATGTCCTGTCACTGTGCAGGAGCCAGCACCGCTCACACACTAGTCCCCGGGTGCAGCCCCCAACCCCCGGGACACCCGGAGCAACAAAATGTAGATTCAGGCCACCAGGCCACGCCCCTACCTATGAAACCATGCCTCCTATTTACCATTGCGCTGCTTATCTGCGCGCACTGCATTACAATCTCCTTCGCCACCTCTCTGGGTGTCACCAGTGATAGTGACACCTCTGCCATGCTTGTAGCAGCTGGTCCTAAGATCTACGCCTCAAGCCCTGAGTGTTTGCCCTTGTGACTTGTTGATCATCATAGCGAAGCAGATGCTTACAGAAAACTGCAGGGGCTTAGATTGAAAATAAAAAAATTGATGGGTATAAGGTAGAGAGGAGCGGGTTCGGTTCTCCGAGAACCGAATTCCCGACGAACTCCACGTGGTTTACACTGGTCCGAGGCAGGCTCGGTTGTTCCCGCCTGACTCGGAAAACCTGAACAAGGGAAAATGTCATCATCCCGCTGTCGGATTCTCGCGAGATTCGGATTTCATATAAAGAGCTGCGCGTTGCCGCCATTTTTACTCGTGCATTGAAGAGGGAGCGGAGAGGACGTGGCTATGTTCTCTCAGTGGAAATCTCAATATCAGTGCTCAGTATCAGTGGTTACTTATTGCTGCTCAGTAATACTAGTAGTGTGTCTCTCCTGCTCAGTGTCAGTTCTCAGTAGTATCCTCATCAGTGCTCAGTATCACTGCTCATTGTCTTGTGCTGCATTGTGGTGCTCAGCATACTACAGTACATTACTAATAGTCCAGTGCTGCATCTTGCTGCTCAGTGTCAGTTCTAGTATCCTCATCAGTGCTCACTATCACTGCTCATTACATTGTGGTGTTCTGTATACTACAGTAACATAGTAATATAGTAACATATAGTAATATAGTTTTTGAGGTTGAAAAGAGGCAAATTGCCCATCGTGTTCAACCTGTTTTAAGTTGTGATGATTCTACATACTTGCTGAATAATGTTTTATGACTAGTTAACTACTACAACTCATGTTACCCCCGGATTAACCATGTTGATATTTTAAGTATTATAACCTTGGATAGCTTTTTCATTCAGAAATGTATCCATTCCTTTTTTAAATCCAATTACAGAGTCCGCCATTACCACCTTCCCTGGCAGGGAATTCCACATCCTGATTGCCCTAACAGTGAAGATCATAGTATCTCACCTGGCAGGTAAGTAGGAGTTGGGCTAGAGCTGTGGAGGATTGCTGCTTGGGCACCCCCTGTCAAGTGAAGGAGATCCAACTGAGGCAGCACAAGGGAACTCTCGAAAGAAGAACAAGGCTAGAGGAAGATCTGAGACAAATAAATCTGACTTTTACCAGAGCTGACCAGAGGAAAGCACAAACACAGTCCCCCACTACCACAAATAATGCAGTCGAGTTTCCCACATTTGGGGAAATCACAGGGGTCAGCATACCCAGAATGCAATGAATGAACCTCACCCTGGGAGAACAATCTTCATGACCAAGGTATCTCCTATGCAAAATAAGTATGATTTGGGATAGGGCTGGGGAGGGCCGCTGCTCAGGCACATCTCTGTCAAGTAAAGGAGATTCAACTGAGGCAGCACAAGGGAACTCTCATCTGGGGACAACAACTGCAGGGAGAACACATATTTTCAGATGAACATGGGAGGGCAGAAGGCTGCCTAAAACTGAAGCACCCCCAAACAACGAACCAAATGCAACTACTAGTGCAAGCATTCCTGGGGGAAGGCCTGCAGCAGATGGATTTGCTTATGGTGATGTCATCCAAGCAGTGGGTCAAAGTTGGCTTCAACCCTCGTCTGCATATGAAAAGAATAAAGGGGTGTGCAGGGCATGGCGGCCTTTTGCGGCGCTTGGATGACCCCTAGTTCGCATTAAACACCTCCACCCTCCTTCGGTGTGGGGCTCATGTTGGCTATGCCCCAGCCCCTGAAGCATTCAAGCTGATTTCTTGCAGCAGCTGGGCACTGTAACAGCTCCAGAGCTGCTCTGTAAAGCAAGTAAAAGGGTGTGGGCCCTGCAGCACTACCTGTAGTTTGCATTGTGCGTTGGAAGGCACAAAGTAAGCAGATGGGAGAAGTCAGGATAGTGCACAAGGGTATAGAAGGGAGGGGCTCAAGAAAAAAGAAGTGGAAACAGACAGCAAACTAGGCTGGAGAGAGACCTGAGACAAAGAGATCTGAATTATATGAGAGCCGACCAGGGGAAACACAAATTATGCAGTCAAGTTTCCCACATTTGGGGAAATCGCAGGGGCAGCACACCCAGAGTGCAATGGGTGAGCCTTGCCCTGGGAGAAGCATCTTCATGATCATAGTATCTCACCTGGCAGGTAAGTAGGAGTTGGGCTAGAGCTGGGGAGGGTCGCTGCTCGGGCACCCCCTGTCAAGTGAAGGAGATCCAACTGAGGCAGCACAAGGGAACTCTCGAAAGAAGAACAAGGCTAGAGGAAGATCTGAGACAAAGAAATCTGACTTTTACCAGAGCTGACCAGAGGAAAGCACAAACACAGTCCCCCACTACCACAAATAATGCAGTTGAGTTTCCCACATTTGGGGAAATCACAGGGGTCAGCATACCCAGAATGCAATGAATGAACCTAACCCTGGGAGAACAATCTTCATGACCATGGTATCTCCTATGCAAAATAAGTATGATTTGGGATAGGGCTGGGGAGGGCCGCTGCTCAGGCACATCTCTGTCAAGTAAAGGAGATTCAACTGAGGCAGCACAAGGGAACTCTCATCTGGGGACAACAACTGCAGGGAGAACACATATTTTCAGATGAACATGGGAGGGCAGAAGGCTGCCTAATACTGAAGCACCCCCAAACAACAAACCAAATGCAACAACTAGTGCAAGCATTCCTGGGGGAAGGCCTGCAGCAGATGGATTTGAATATGGTGATGTCATCCAAGCAGTGGGTCAAAGTTGGCTTCAACCCTCGTCTGCATATGAAAAGAATAAAGGGGTGTGCAGGGCATGGCGGCCTTTTGCGGCGCTTGGATGACCCCTAGTTCTCATTAAACACCTCCACCCTCCTTCGGTGTGGGGCTCATGTTGGCTATGCCCCAGCCCCTGAAGCATTCAAGCTGATTTCTTGCAGCAGCTGGGCACTGTAACAGCTCCAGAGCTGCTCTGTAAAGCAAGTAAAAGGGTGTGGGCCCTGCAGCACTACCTGTAGTTTGTATTGTGCGTTGGAAGGCACAAAGTAAGCAGACGGGAGAAGTCAGGATAGTGCACAAGGGTATAGAAGGGAGGGGCTCAAGAAAAAAGAAGTGGAAACAGACAGCAAACTAGGCTGGAGAGAGACCTGAGACAAAGAGATCTGAATTATATGAGAGCCGACCAGGGGAAACACAAATTATGCAGTCAAGTTTCCCACATTTGGGGAAATCGCAGGGGCAGCACACCCAGAGTGCAATGGGTGAGCCTTGCCCTGGGAGAAGCATCTTCATGATCATAGTATCTCACCTGGCAGGTAAGTAGGAGTTGGGCTAGAGCTGGGGAGGGTCGCTGCTCGGGCACCCCCCTGTCAAGTGAAGGAGATCCAACTGAGGCAGCACAAGGGAACTCTCGAAAGAAGAACAAGGCTAGAGGAAGATCTGAGACAAAGAAATCTGACTTTTACCAGAGCTGACCAGAGGAAAGCACAAACACAGTCCCCCACTACCACAAATAATGCAGTTGAGTTTCCCACATTTGGGGAAATCACAGGGGTCAGCATACCCAGAATGCAATGAATTAACCTAACCCTGGGAGAACAATCTTCATGACCATGGTATCTCCTATGCAAAATAAGTATGATTTGGGATAGGGCTGGGGAGGGCCGCTGCTCAGGCACATCTCTGTCAAGTAAAGGAGATTCAACTGAGGCAGCACAAGGGAACTCTCATCTGGGGACAACAACTGCAGGGAGAACACATATTTTCAGATGAACATGGGAGGGCAGAAGGCTGCCTAATACTGAAGCACCCCCAAACAACAAACCAAATGCAACAACTAGTGCAAGCATTCCTGGGGGAAGGCCTGCCGCAGATGGATTTGCATATGGTGATGTCATCCAAGCAGTGGGTCAAAGTTGGTTCAAACACCTTTGCAAAGTTCTATAAGTTTGATACCCTGGCTGAGGAGGACCTCCTGTTTGCTCAATCGGTGCTGCAAAGTCATCCGCACTCTCCTGCCCGTTTGGGAGCTTTGGTATAATCCCCATGGTCCTTACGGAGTCCCCAGCATCCTCTAGGACGTAAGAGAAAATAAGATTTTAAACCTACCGGTAAATCTTTTTCTCGTAGTCCGTAGAGGATGCTGGGTGCCCGTCCCAAGTGCGGTCTACTTCTGCAAGACTTGTATATAGTTATTGCTTACATAAGGGTTATATGTTAGTTTTCATCGGTCTTGGACTGATGCTATGTTGTTTTCATACTGTTAACTGGGTAGTATATCACAAGTTATACGGTGTGATTGGTGTGGCTGGTATGAATCTTGACCTTGGATTAACAAAAATCCTTTCCTCGTACTGTCCGTCTCCTCTGGGCACAGTTTCTCTAACTGAGGTATGGAGGAGGGGCATAGAGGGAGGAGCCAGTGCACACCCAGATCTAAAGTCTTTCTTAAAGTGCCCATGTCTGCTGCGGAGCCCGTCTATCCCCCATGGTCCTTACGGAGTCCCCATCATCCTCTACGGACTACGAGAAAAAAAAATTACCGGTAGGTTTAAAATGTTATTTTTTTCTCTGCAACCCACTGCTAAATTGTGCTTCCTAGCTGTTTTTTATAAAATCACTTAATTAAATCTAACTCTGATTACGTCAGAGAAGGCCAGGTACCCTACACCATAAGAGGGGGTTTGAAATTTTGACTTGTCTACTTAAAGATCACCAAAATCTGATGACAAGGTCAATTACATCCCTGGGTGGGATTGAACCACCAACCTTTTGGTTAATAGCCCATGTAAGTGCAAGAAATCCTGAAGCACTCACTCATCATGGGAAAGTACCAATGTGTTTCTTACAAAAATTCTCCAGATTATTGACTTTTTAAAGTTTTTCTAGGAAACGTTCTAGATGAATGCTTATTAGCCTTTGTCAGTATTGACTTTCGCAAGGTGTCTCTGTGGCGCAATCGGTTAGCATGTTTGGCTATTAACCAAAAGGTTGGTGGTTCAATCCCACCCAGGGATGTAATTGACCTTGTAATCAGATTTTGGTGATCTTTAAGTAGACAAGTCAAAATTTCAAAAACCCCACTTATGGTGTAGGGTACCTGGCCTTCTCTGATGTAATCAGAGTTAGATTTGATTAAGTGATTTTATAAAAAAACAGCTAGGAAGCACAATTTAGCAGTGAGTTGCAGAGAAAAAAAATTATGCTGGCAGAAAAGTCCAATTGAGTGATTAAACAGCTCTTCATTTTCTGATTTTATGTTTATGCTAACAAATTTGCTCTCTGAAAAGTGTCCACAAAGCCAAGTCTCTGATTAACACCTTTGTAGGAATGGTTTTTCACCTATTACTGAATTAAACTTGCTTCATTGGAAAGGCATCAAAGATGCATCCTCATTTCAATGTCTACTGAAATAATACAGGTTGACACCAGGAAACGTCACTGCATCCTTGCTGCTTCCTCATGGGGAAGTCTGTTTAATGTGAAAACAAGGTGATATCTAATCAGCACACAGGTAAGGAATTAAGAAAATCTTTCTTTATGGGTGAAGATGTTTCTCACAAATTGTTGTCCCAATGCATCATTGAAATTCAAGATGGAAGATGATTTTCATATATCACTTGTACATTTTGCATTGCTCTTCTGGTGACAATGTAGTTTGTTTTTGTCAATTACCATTTCAGTAATAGGGTAAAGAAAATTAAGTGGATTTTTTAAAGAAAACAATGCTGTCAATATACTATTAAAACAAATTAAAATGATAAAAGTTATTGTACTTTAAGTAAAAATAAAAGTGCCAAAATATCAATCCCAGTTTTTGATTACTTTAATTATAAAAAAAAAAATGCACATAGCAGAGGATAGTTTCGATCAATCGACCTCTGGGTTATGGGCCCAGCATGCTTCCATTGCACTACTCTGCTGCTCATGGAAGTGTCAGAGATCCTGAAGACTAAATTGATTAAAGGCCTAAAAGTACTGGACTATAAGGAAAGACTTACTAGGCTGAATATTTATACACTAGAAAAGAGGTGCCTAAGAGGAGATATTATTAATATCTTCAAATATGTAAAGATACATAACAAAGAGTTATCAGAGGAATTATTTATTAAAAGAACACGTGGTCACTCGCTGCGACTGGAGGAAAGTTCAGAACGCAATGGAGGAAAGGTTTCTTCACTGTTAGGGCAATCAGGATGTGGAATTCCCTGCCAGGGAAGGTGGTAATGGCGGACTCTGTAATTGGATTTAAAAAAGGAATGGATACATTTCTGAATGAAAAAGCTATCCAAGGTTATAATACTTAAAATATCAACATGGTTAATCCGGGGGTAACATGAGTTATAGTAGCTAACTAGTCATAAAACATTATTCAGCAAGTATGTAGAATCATCACAACTTAAAACAGGTTGAACACGATGGGCAATTTGCCTCTATTCAACCTCAAAAACTATGTTACTATATTACTATGTTATTGTAGTATACAGAACACCACAATGCAATGAGCAGTGATAGTGAGCACTGATGAGGATACTAGAACTGACACTGAGCAGCAAGATGCAGCACTGGACTATTAGTAATGTACTGTATTATGCTGAGCAACACAATGCAGCACAAGACAATGAACAGTGATACTGAGCACTGATGAGGATACTACTGAGAACTGACACTGAGCAGGAGAGACACACTACTAGTATTACTGAGCAGCAATAAGTAACCACTGATACTGAGCACTGATATTGAGATTTCCACTGAGAGAACATAGCCACGTCCTCTCCGCTCTCTCTTCAATGCACGAGTAAAAATGGCAGCAACGCGCAGCTCTTTATATGGAATCCGAATCTCGCGAGAATCCGACAGCGGGATGATGACATTTTCCCTTGTTCAGGTTTTCCGAGTCAGGCGGGAACAACCGAGCCTGCCTCGGACCAGTGTAAACCACGTGGAGTTCGTGGGGAATTCGGTTCTCGGAGAACCGAACCCGCTCCTCTCTACCTTATACCCTATCAATTTTTTTATTTTCAATCTAAGCCCCTGCAGTTTTCTGTAAGCATCTGCTTCGCTATGATGATCAACAAGTCACAAGGGCAAACACTCAGGGTTTGAGGCGTAGATCTTAGGACCAGCTGCTACAAGCATGGCAGAGGTGTCACTATCACTGGTGACACCCAGAGAGGTGGCGAGGGAGATTGTAATGCAGTGCGCGCAGATAAGCAGTGCAATGGTAAAAAGGAGGCATGGTTTCATAGGTAGGGGCGTGGCCTGGTGGCCTGAATCTACATTTTGTTGCTCCGGGTGTCCCGGGGGTTGGGGGCTGCACCCGGGGACTAGTGTGTGAGCGGTGCTGGCTCCTGCAAAGTGACAGGGCATGGCCACCCAGCATGACGCCTCCCTTCTTGACCATGCTGTAATTGCAGTCGCACTGCAGTTCAGCGTGATCATAAAAAATGGTGTAGGCTCCTGCTGGTGCAGACTGTATGTGCGCGCAGGAAGCCGCCACCATTTTTGTGATCACAGCGGCTGAATGTGATGTCATACAGTCGCTGTGACCACGCCCCCTGTGTCTCCTCCGTTGCAGACCCCATTTTGAAGCCTTGCCCCCGCACCGCTCCATCCCTGACTTGGAAATGGAGTGTTGCTGACCCACCTCTCCCCCCCTTCCCCGCCCCGATTGACAGGCAGAGGCGATCACATTCTCTGCGGGGTGCCGCAGAAAATGCAGGCACATGCGTATGCTCTTAGCAATTTTTGCAGTTGGATCGCTTATTGTGATTGCAATCCAACCTGAATCAGGCCCTATTACCTATCACAATGCGCTGCGGGCAGTACAAAATTGGGTTAATATAGGAGAAAAACCCCCAGACCTGTGCTCCTTAACTGTACCTGGTGGCTAGTGGAGCGGCTGCCCAGTAATCAGTGTCCACCGCAGTGCGCACACGGCCCACCCCCTACGGCCTCGCTCCCCTTCAGCAGCGGCCTCGTGATCCGGAAGGGTGGTGTGTGTGTGACTGACCTTAGGATGAAACCGGAGCCTCCGCTGCAGTGACCCAGCAACCAGGGCACGGGAGTATACAGCGCCGCTGGGAGTGATGAAGCTGCAGTAAAGATGTCTATTAGACCTAGCCTGCTGCAGCCCTTGTAGATTCTCATAAAACAAGTTCTTCTTTTCTTGTCAAAATTAATAGCTAAGAATAGGCTGCCTGAGGCAGGCCCCTGTTAATTGGCCTGCTACTGAAGGCACCAACTACAAACTGAGCTCCCTGTTCATGGAAGCGGGGTTATAGAGGAGAATGCACTGAGCTTCTTGGGAACAGTCAAAAGCTTTGAGCCGGTTGGTGCCTCAGATCAAGATCCTACTCTACACCCCAATGTGAATCCTTGTGGAGTCCAGTGTACCCCACAGAAGAAATTAATGTGTCACACCCATTGGCAGCAACCTTAGAATAGCTGCTGACGGGCACAATTGAGAAAGGAAGGGGGGGGGACATTTGAATCCAGCACATAGATGCAATTCAAATATGTAATTCGTACCTTCCTATTTTAAAATATAATGGATGAACCTCACCCTGTGAGAACAATCTTCATGATCAAGAGATCTCATATGCAAAATAAATATGAGTTGGGATAGGGCTGGGGAGGGCTGCTCGGGCAGCACCTCCCCCGTCAAGTTAAGGAGATTCAACTGAGGAAGCACAAGGGAACTCTCGTCTGGGGACAACAACTGCAGGGAGACCACATCTTTTCAGATGAACATGGGAGGGCGGAAGGCTGCCTAATACTGAAGCACCATATGCAACAACTAGTACAAGCATTCCTGGGGGAAGGTCTGCAGCAGACAGATTTGCATACGGTGATGTTATCCAAGCAGTGGGCCAAAGTTGACTGGAACCCTCATCTGCATATGAAAAGAGAAAAGGGGCATGCAGGGCATGGCGGCCTTTTGCAGTGCTTGGATGACCCCTAGTTCACATTAAACACCCCCACCCTCCTTTGGTGTGGGGCTCATGTTGGCCATGCCCCATCCCCTGAAGCATTCAAGCTGATTTCTTGCAGCAGCTGGGCACTGTAACAGCTCCAGAGCTGTTCTGTAAGGCAAGTAAAAGGGTGTGGGCCCTGCAGCACCACCTGTAGTTCGCATTGTGCGTTGGAAGGCACAAAGTAAGCAGACGGGAGGAGAAGTCAGGATAGTGCGCAAGGGCATTCTTTTCTCTTAGTCCGTAGAGGATGCTGGGGTCACATTAAGAACCATGGGGTATAGACGGGATCCGCAAGAGACATGGGCACTTTAAGACTTTCAAAGGGTGTGAACTGGCTCCTCCCTCTATGCCCCTCCTCCAGACTCCAGTTATAGGAACTGTGCCCAGGGAGACGGACATTTCGAGGAAAGGATTTATTGTTAAACTAAGGTGAGCATCTTACCAGCTCACACCTTAAACATGCCGCAGAACGTGGCATTCAACAGAACACAAGCCAACGGCATGAACAATTGCAGCAAAAAGCTGACCAGAACCATAACACAACATGTGTATAACCACAAGTAATAACTGCAGACACAGTATGGACTGGGACGGGTGCCCAGCATCCTCTACAGACTAAGAGAAAAGGATTTACCGGTAGGTATTAAAATCCTATTTTCTCATACGACCTAGAGGATGCTGGGGTCACATTAAGAACCATGGGGTTATACCAAAGCTCTTGAACGGGTGGGAGAGTGCGTACGACTCTGCAGCACCGAATGACCCAACTTAAGGTTATCATCAGCCAAGGTATCAAACTTGTAAAACTTAGCAAAAGTGTTTACTAAATAGCTGCTCGGCAAAGTTGCAATGCCGAGACTCCCCGACCAGCTGCCAAGGATGAACCCACCTTTCTAGTAGAATGGGTCTTCACCTACTTCAGTAACGGCAATCCTGCCGTGGAACGAGCATGCTGAATCTTACCACAGATCCAGCGCATAATGGTCTGCATGGAAGCAGGACACCAAATCCTGTTGGGAGCATACAGGACAAACAGAGCCTCTGTTTTCCTAATCTGAACCGTTCTGGTGACATACATTTTCAAAGTTCTGACCACAGCCAGAGACTTTGACTCAACGAAGGTGTCAGTGGCCAAAGGCACCATGTGGAAAGATGAACCACCTTCGGCAGAAATTGTTGACGTGTCCTCAATTCTGCTCTATCTTCATGAAAGATCAAATAAAGGCTCTTGTGATACTGCATGGTTTGTACTGTTTTCCATGTGCTCCCAGACCTTTAAGCAAGTAGCATGGTCAAGAAAGTTCTGTTTGAAAAGAAACAACATTTACTGTCATTGTTATGCAAATAAACTTACATTAAAGCTAACAAGAAAGCACACTCGTTCTGTCTTTAAACTGATAAAAGAAACCCCAATAATATGGGGCATGCAAAAATTGAGATAAAACTCAGTTTTGCTCCTCTCCACGGAAATCTTTAATAAAAGGCGAAATATTTGTTAGTTCTGAAGAGAAACCAGAGCATGACCAAGATTCCACCTGTCGCCTGAGTGCCATGCCAGCAGTTCTCATTCAGCTGAAAGTGAGCACCCAATTTGAATGAAAGAAAGCAGATTTCTCACCAGGCTTCCCCTTGCTATAAACATGGTTTGTACTCTTTTCCATGTGCTCCCAGATCTTTCAAGCAATTAGTATAGTCAAGAAAGTTCTGTTTGAAAAGAAACAAACATTTACTGTCATTTCTATGCAAATGAGCTTACATTAAAGCACACTCGTTCTATCTTTAAACCGATAAAAGAAACCCCAATAAGACGGAGCATGCAAAAATTGAGATAAAACTCAGTTTTGCTCCTCTCCACGGAAATCTTTAGTAAAAGGCGAAAGATCTGTTCGTTTTGAAGAGAAACCAGAGCATGACCAAGATTCCACCTGTCGCCTGAGTGCCATGCCAGCAATCCTCATTCAGCTCAAAGTGAGCACCCAATTTGAAAGAAAGAAAGCAGATTTCTCACCAGGCTTCCCCTTGCTATAAACATGGTTTGTACTCTTTTCCATGTGCTCCCAGATCTTTCAAGCAATTAGTGTGGTCAAGAAAGTTCTGTTTGAAAAGAAACAAACATTTACTGTCATTTCTATGCAAATGAGCTTACATTAAAGCACACTCGTTCTATCTTTAAACCGATAAAATAAAATCCCAATAAGATGGGGCATGCAAAAATTGAGATAAAACTCAGTTTTGCTCCTCTCCACGGAAATCTTTAGTAAAAGGCGAAAGATTTGTTCGTTCTGAAGAGAAACCAGAACATGACCAAGATTCCACCTGTCGCCTGAGTGCCATGCCAGCAGTCCTCATTCAGCTCAAAGTGAGCACCCAATTTGAAAGAAAGAAAGCAGATTTCTCACCAGGCTTCCCCTTGCTATAAACATGGTTTGTACTCTTTTCCATGTGCTCCCAGATCTTTCAAGCATTTAGTATAGTCAAGAAAGTTCTGTTTGAAAAGAAACAAACATTTACTGTCATTTCTATGCAAATGAGCTTACATTAAAGCACACTCGTTCTATCTTTAAACCGATAAAAGAAACCCCAATAAGACGGAGCATGCAAAAATTGAGATAAAACTCAGTTTTGCTCCTCTCCACGGAAATCTTTAGTAAAAGGCGAAAGATCTGTTCGTTTTGAAGAGAAACCAGAGTATGACTAAGATTCCACCTGTCGCCTGAGTGCCATGCCAGCAGTCCTCATTCAGCGCAAAGTGAGCACCCAATTTGAAAGAAAGAAAGCAGATTTCTCACCAGGCTTCCCCTTGCTATAAGCATGGTTTGTACTCTTTTCCATGTGCTCCCAGATCTTTCAAGCAATTAGAATGGTCAAGAAAGTTCTGCTTGAAAAGAAACAGACATTTATAGTCATTGTTATGCAAATAAACTTACATTAAAGCTAACAAGAAACTGATAAAAGAAACCCCAATAATATGGGGCATGCAAAAATTGAGATAAAACTCAGTTTTGCTCCTCTCCACAGAAATCTTTAATAAAAGGCGAAAGATTTGTTCGTTCTGAAGAGAAACCAGAGCATGACCAAGATTCCACCTGTCGCCTAAATGCTGTGCCAGCAGTCCTCATTCAGATCAAAGTGAGCGCCCAACTTGAAAGTAAGCAGATTTCTCACCTGGCTTCTCCTTGCTATAAGCATGGTTTGTACTGTATTCCATGTGCTCCCAGATCTTTCAAGCAAGTAGCATGGTCAAGAAAGTTCTGTTTGAAAAGAAACAAACATTTACTGTCATTTCTATGCAAATGAGCTTACATTAAAGCACACTCATTCTATCTTTAAACCGATAAAAGAAACCCCAAAAAGATGGGGCATGCAAAAATTGAGATAAAACTCGGTTTTGCTCCTCTCCACGGAAATCTTTAATAAAAGGCGAAAGATTTGTTCGTTCTGAAGAGAAACCAGAGCATGACCAAGATTTTTATCTGAAAATATGTGTTCTCCCTGCAGTTGTTGTCCCCAGATGAGAGTTCCCTTGTGCTGCCTCAGTTGAATCTCCTTTACTTGACAGAGATGTGCCTGAGCAGCGGCCCTCCCCAGCCCTATCCCAAATCATACTTATTTTGCATAGGAGATACCATGGTCATGAAGATTGTTCTCCCAGGGTGAGGTTCATTCATTGCATTCTGGGTATGCTGACCCCTGTGATTTTCCCAAATGTGGGAAACTCGCTTTTATACCCTTGTGCACTATCCTGACTTCTCCTCCTGTCTGCTTACTTTGTGCCTTCCAATGCACAATGCAAACTACAGGTAGTGCTGCAGGGCCCACACCCTTTTACTTGCCTTACAGAGCAGCTCTGGAGCTGATACAGTGCCAAGCTGCTGCAAGAAATCAGCTTGAATGCTTCAGGGGATGGGGCATGGCCAACATGAGCCCCACACCGAAGGAGGGTGGGGGTGTTTAATGCGAACTAAGGGTCATCCAAGCGCCGCAAAAGGCCGCCATGCCCTGCATACCCCTTTTCTCTTTTCATATGCAGATGAGGGTTCCAGCCAACTTTGGCCCACTGCTTGGATGACATCACCGTATGCAAATCCGTCTTCTGCAGAACTTCCCCCAGGAATGCTTGCACTAGTTGTTGCATTTGGTTTGTTGTTTGGGGGTGCTTCAGTATTAGGCAGCCTTCTGCCCTCCCATGTTCATCTGAAAATATGTGTTCTCCCTGCAGTTGTTGTCCCCAGATGAGAGTTCCCTTGTGCTGCCTCAGTTGAATCTCCTTTACTTGACAGAGATGTGCATGAGCAGCGGCCCTCCCCAGCCCTATCCCAAATCATACTTATTTTGCATAGGAGATACCATGGTCATGAAGATTGTTCTCCCAGGGTGAGGTTCATTCATTGCATTTTGGGTATGCTGACCCCTGTGATTTACCCAAATGTGGGAAACTCGACTGCATTATTTGTGGTAGTGGGGGACTGTGTTTGTGCTTTCCTCTGGTCAGCTCTGTTAAAACTCAGATTTCTTTGTCTCAGATTTTCCTCTAGCCTTGTTCTTCTTTCGAGAGTTCCCTTGTGCTGCCTCAGGTGGATCTCCTTCACTTGACAGGGGGGTGCCCGAGCAGCGACCCTCCCCAGCTCTAGCCCAACTCCTACTTACCTGCCAGGTGAGATACTATGATCAGGAAGGTGCTTCTCCCAGGGCAAGGCTCACCCATTGCACTCTGGGTGTGCTGCTCCTACGATTTCCCCAAATGTGGGACACTTGACTGCATAATTTGTGTTTCCTCTGGTCGGCTCTCGTATAATTCAGATCTCTTTGTCTCAGGTCTTTCTCCAGCCTAGTTTGCTGTCTGTTTCCACTTCTTTTATCTTGAGCCCCTCCCTTCTATACCCTTGTGCACTATCCTGACTTCTCCTCCCGTCTGCTTACTTTGTGCCTTCCAATGCACAATGCAAACTACAGGTAGTGCTGCAGGGCCCACACAATCTTTTACTTGCCTTAAAGAGCAGCTCTGGAGCTGTTACAGTGCCCAGCTGCTGCAAGAAATCAGCTTGAATGCTTCAGGGGATGGGGCATGGCCAACATGAGCCCCACACCAAAGGTGGGTGGGGGTGTTTAATGCGAACTAGGGGTAATCCAAGCACCGCAAAAGGCCGCCATGCCCTGCACGCCCCTTTTCTCTTTTCATATGCAGATGAGGGTTGAAGCCAACTTTGACCCACTGCTTGGATGACATCACCATATGCAAATCCATCTGCTGCAGGCCTTGCCCCAGGAATGCTTGCACTAGTTGTTGCATTTGGTTTGTTGTTTGGGGGTGCTTCAGTATTAGGCAGCCTTCTGCCCTCCCATGTTCATCTGAAAATATGTGTTCTCCCTGCAGTTGTTGTCCCCAGATGAGAGTTCCCTTGTGCTGCCTCAGTTGAATCTCCTTTACTTGACAGAGATGTGCCTGAGCAGCGGCCCTCCCAGCCCTATCCCAAATCATACTTATTTTGCATAGGAGACACCATGGTCATGAAGATTGTTCACCCAGGGTGAGGTTCATTCATTGCATTCTGGGTATGCTGACCCCTGTGATTTCCCCAAATGTGGGAAACTCGCCTGCATTTTTTGTGGTAGTGGGGGACTGTGTTTGTGTTTTCCTCTGGTCAGCTCTGGTAAAAGTCAGATTTCTTTGTCTCATATATTCCTCTAGCCTTGTTCTTCTTTCGAGAGTTCCCTTGTGCTGCCTCAGTTGGATCTCCTTCACTTGACAGGGGGGTGCCCGAGCAGTGACCCTCCCCAGCTCTAGCCCAACTCCTACTTACCTGCCAGGTGAGATACTATGATCATGAAGGTGCTTCTCCCAGGGCAAGGCTCACCCATTGCACTCTGGGTGTGCTGCTCCTGTGATTTCCCCAAATGTGGGAAACTTGATTGCATAATTTGTGTTTCCCCTGGT
Organism: Pseudophryne corroboree; assembly: GCF_028390025.1. Lineage (NCBI taxonomy): Eukaryota > Metazoa > Chordata > Amphibia > Anura > Myobatrachidae > Pseudophryne > Pseudophryne corroboree. The sequence continues at coordinate 26,826 of NW_026967738.1, forward strand.
CGGCTCTCGTATAATTCAGATCTCTTTGTCTCAGGTCTCTCTCCAGCCTAGTTTGCTGTCTGTTTCCACTTCTCTTTTCTGGAGCCACTCCCTTCTATGCCCTTGCGCACTATCCTGACTTCTCCCGTCTGCTTACTTTGTGCCTTCCAACGCACAATGCGAACTACAGGTAGTGCTGCAGGGCCCACACCCTTTTAGTTGCCTTACAGAGCAGCTCTGGAGCTGTTACAGTGCCCAGCTGCTGCAAGAAATCAGCTTGAATGCTTCAGGGGCTGGGGCATAGCCAACATGAGCCCCACACCAAAGGAGGGTGGGGGTGTTTAATGCGAACTAGGGGTCATCCAAGCACCGCAAAAGGCCGCCATGCCCTGCATGCCCCTTTTCTCTTTTCATATGCAGATGAGGGTTCCAGCCAACTTTGGCCCACTGCTTGGATGACATCACCGTATGCAAATCCGTCTGCTGCAGACCTTCCCCCAGGAATGCTTGTACTAGTTGTTGCATATGGTTTGATATTTGATGGTGCTTCAGTATTAGGCAGCCTTCCGCCCTCCCATGTTCATCTGAAAAGATGTGGTCTCCCTGCAGTTGTTGTCCCCAGACGAGAGTTCCCTTGTGCTTCCTCAGTTGAATCTCCTTAACTTGATGGGGGAGGGGCTGCCCGAGCAGCCACCCTCCCCAGCCCTATCCCAACTCATACTTATTTTGCATATGAGATCTCTTGATCATGAAGATTGTTCTCACAGGGTGAAGTTCATCCATTATATTTTAAAATAGGAAGGTACAAATTACATATTTGAATTGCATCTATGTGCTGGATTCAAATGTCCCCCCCCCCCTTCCTTTCTCAATTGTGCCCATCAGCAGCTATTCTAAGGTTGCTGCCAATGGGTGTGACACATTAATTTCTTCTGTGGGGTACACAGGACTCCACAAGGATTCACATTGGGGTGTAGAGTAGGATCTTGATCTGAGGCACCAACCGACTCAAAGCTTTTGACTGTTCCCAAGATGCTCAGCGCATCCTCCTCTATAACCCCGCTTCCATGAACAGGGAGCTCAGTTTGTAGTTGGTGCCTTCAGTAGCAGGCCACTTAACAGGGGCCTGCCTCAGGAAGCCAATTCTTAGCTATTCATTTTGACAAGAAAAGAAGAACTTGTTTTATGAGAATCTACAAGGGCTGCAGCAGGCTAGGTCTAATAGACATCTTTACTGCAGCTTCATCACTCCCAGCGGCGCTGTATACTCCCGTGCCCTGGTTGCTGGGTCACTGCAGCGGAGGCTCCGGTTTCTTCCTAAGGTCAGTCACACACACACCGCCCTTCCGGATCACGAGGCCGCTGATGAAGGGGAGCGTGGCCGTAGGGGGTGGACCGTGTGCGCACTGGCGTGGACACTGATTACTGGGCAGCCGCTCCACTAGCCACCAGGTACAGTTAAGGAGCACAGGTCTGGGGGTTTTTCTCCTATATTAAACCAATTTTGTACTGCCCGCAGCGCATTGTGATAGGTAATAGGGCCTGATTCAGGTTGGATTGCAATCACAATAAGTGATCCAACTGCAAAAATTGCTAAGAGCATACGCATGTGCCTGCATTTTCTGCGGCACCCCGCAGAGAATGCGATCGCCTCTGCCTGTCAATCGGGGCAGGGGGGGAGAGGGGGGTCAGCAACACTCCATTTCCAAGTCAGGGATGGAGCGGTGCGGGGGCAAGGCTTCAAAATGGGGTCTGCAATGGAGGAGACACAGGGGGCGTGGTCACAGCAGCTGTATGACATCACATTCAGCCGCTGTGATCACAAAAATGGTGGCGGCTTCCTGCGCGCACATACAGTCTGCACCAGCAGGAGGCTACACCATTTTTTATGATCACGCTGAACTGCAGTGCGACTGCAATTACAGCATGGTCAAGAAGGGAGGCGTCATGCTGGGTGGCCATAAGAGATGAGCGGGTTCGGTTCCTCGGAATCCGAACCCGCCCGAACTTCACCCTTTTTTGCTCGGGTCCGAGCAGACTCGGATCCTCTCGCCTTGCTCGGTTAACCCGAGCGCGCCCGAACGTCATCATCCCGCTGTCGGATTCTCACGAGACTTGGATTCTATATAAGGAGCCGCGCGTCGCCGCCATTTTCACACGTGCATTGAGATTGATAGGGAGAGGACGTGGCTGGCGTCCTCTCCGTTTAGATTAGAAGATAGAGACGAGTGACATTTGATTTACTACTAATTTGGGGAGCAGTTGAACTTGTCAGGAGTACTCAGTAGTGCAGAGTTTTGCTGATAGTGACCACCAGTTTTATTATTTATAATCCGTTCTCTGCCTGAAAAAAAACGATACACATACCATATCTGTGCTCAGCCTCAGTGTGCTGCATGATATATCATCTATGTATATCTGACTGTGCTGAGTGCTCACTGCTCACACAGCTTAATTGTGGGGGAGACTGGGGAGCAGTTATAGCAGGAGTACAGTGCACACTTTTGCTGCCAGTGTGACCACCAGTATATTGTCTGCCTGAAAAAGTTAAACACTCCTGTGGTGTTTTTTTTTTATTCTATAAATGCATTCTGCTGACAGTGTCCAGCAGGTCCGTCATACATATATTATATAAATATTTACCTGCAGTAGTGTTATATTTTTTTTTTCATCTTTATCATCTCTATATTAGCAGACGCAGTACGGTAGTCCACGGCTGTGGCTATCTCTGTGTCGTCAGTGCTCGTCCATAATTGTATACCTACCTACCTGTGGTGGTTTTTTTTTTTCTATCTTCTTCATACTAGTAGTTTAGGAGTCTACTGACAGTGTCCACCAGGTCCATCATTATATTATATACCTACAGTAGTAATATATTTATTATATTATCTATACTAGCAGACGCAGTACGGTAGTCCACGGCTGTGGCTATCTCTGTGTCGTCAGTGCTCGTCCATAATTGTATACCTACCTACCTGTGGTGGGGGTTTTTTTTCTATCTTCTTCATACTAGCAGTTTAGGAGTCTGCTGACAGTGTCCACCAGGTCCGTCATTATATTATATACCTACAGTAGTAATATATTTAGTATATTATCTATACTAGCAGACGCAGTACGGTAGTCCACGGCTGTACCTACCTCTGTGTCGTCACTCGTCCATAATTGTATACCTAACTGTGGTGGGTTTTTTTTTCTATCTTCTTCATACTAGTAGTTTAGCAGTCTGCTGACAGTGTCCACCAGGTCCGTCATTATATTATATATACCTACAGTAGTTATATATATTTTTTTTTATATCATTAATTATCATCTCTATACTAGCAGACGCAGTACGGTAGGCCACGGCTGTGGCTATCTCTGTGTCGTCAGTGCTCGTCCATAATTGTATACCTACCTACCTGTGGTGGAAGTTTTTTTCTATCTTCTTCATACTAGTAGTTTAGCAGTCTGCTGACAGTGTCCACCAGGTCCGTCATTATATTATATATACCTACAGTAGTTATATATATATTTTTTTTTATATTATTAATTATCATCTCTATACTAGCAGACGCAGTACGGTAGTCCACGGCTGTAGCTACCTCTGTGTCGTCAGTCACTCGTCATCCATAAGTATACTAGTATCCATCCATCTCCATTGTTTACCTGAGGTGCCTTTTAGTTGTGCCTATTAAAATATGGAGAACAAAAATGTTGAGGTTCCAAAAATAGGGAAAGATCAAGATCCACTTCCACCTCGTGCTGAAGCTGCTGCCACTAGTCATGGCCGAGACGATGAAATTCCATCAACGTCGTCTGCCAAGGCCGATGCCCAATGTCATAGTACAGAGCATGTAAAATCCAAAACACAAAAGATCAGTAAAAAAATGACTCAAAAATCTAAATAAAAATCGTCGGAGGAGAAGCGTAAACTTGCCAATATGCCATTTACCACACGGAGTGGCAAGGAACGGCTGAGGCCCTGGCCTATCTTCATGGCTAGTGGTTCAGCTTCACATGAGGATGGAAGCACTCAGCCTCTCGCTAGAAAAATGAAAAGACTTAAGCTGGCAAAAGCACAGCAAAGAACTGTGCGTTCTTCAAAATCACAAATCCACAAGGAGAGTCCAATTGTGTCGGTTGCGATGCCTGACCTTCCCAACACTGGACGTGAAGAGCATGCACCTTCCACCATTTGCACGCCCCCTGCAAGTGCTGGAAGGAGCACCCGCAGTCCAGTTCCTGATAGTCAGATTGAAGATGTCAGTGTTGAAGTACACCAGGATGAGGAGAATATGGGTGTTGCTGGCGCTGGGGAGGAAATTGACAAGGAGGATTCTGATGGTGAGGTGGTTTGTTTAAGTCAGGCACCCGGCGAGACACCTGTTGTCCGTGGGAGGAATATGGCCATTGACATGCCTGGTGAAAATACCAAAAAAATCAGCTCTTCGGTGTGGAAGTATTTCAACAGAAATGCGGACAACAGGTGTCAAGCCGTGTGTTGCCTTTGTCAAGCTGTAATAAGTAGGGGTAAGGACGTTAACCACCTCGGAACATCCTCCCTTATACGTCACCTGCAGCGCATTCATCATAAGTCAGTGACAAGTTCAAAAACTTTGGGCGACAGCGGAAGCAGTCCACTGACCAGTAAATCCCTTCCTCTTGTAACCAAGCTCACGCAAACCACCCCACCAACTCCCTCAGTGTCAATTTCCTCCTTCCCCAGGAATGCCAATAGTCCTGCAGGCCATGTCACTGGCAATTCTGACGAGTTCTCTCCTGCCTGGGATTCCTCCGATGCATCCTTGAGTGTAACGCCTACTGCTGCTGGCGCTGCTGTTGTTGCTGCTGGGAGTCGATGGTCATCCCAGAGGGGAAGTCGTAAGACCACTTTTACTACTTCCACCAAGCAATTGACTGTCCAACAGTCCTTTGCGAGGAAGATGAAATATCACAGCAGTCATCCTGCTGCAAAGCGGATAACTGAGGCCTTGGCATCCTGGGCAGTGAGAAACGTGGTTCCGGTATCCATCATTACTTCAGAGCCAACTATAGACTTGATTGAGGTACTGTGTCCCCGGTACCAAATACTATCTAGGTTCCATTTCTCTAGGCAGGCGATACCGAAAATGTACACAGACCTCAGAAAAAGACTCACCAGTGTCCTAAAAAATGCAGTTGTACCCAATGTCCACTTAACCACGGACATGTGGACAAGTGGAGCAGGGCAGACTCAGGACTATATGACTGTGACAGCCCACTGGGTAGATGTATTGACTCCCGCCGCAAGAACAGCAGCGGCGGCACCAGTAGCAGCATCTCGCAAACGCCAACTCTTTCCTAGGCAGGCTACGCTTTGTATCACCGCTTTCCAGAATACGCACACAGATGAAAACCTCTTACGGCAACTGAGGAAGATCATCACAGAATGGCTTACCCCAATTGGACTCTCCTGTGGATTTGTGGCATCGGACAACGCCAGCAATATTGTGCGTGCATTATATCTGGGCAAATTCCAGCACGTCCCATGTTTTGCACATACCTTGAATTTGGTGGTGCAGAATTATTTAAAAAACGACAGGGGCGTGCAAGAGATGCTGTCGGTGGCCACAAGAATTGCGGGACACTTTCGGCGTACAGGCACCACGTACAGAAGACTGGAGCAACACCAAAAACGCCTGAACCTGCCCTGCCATCATCTGAAGCAAGAAGTGGAAACGAGGTGGAATTCAACCCTCTATATGCTTCAGAGGATGGAGGAGCAGCAAAAGGCCATTCAAGCCTATACATCTGACCACGATATAGGAGGTGGAATGCACCTGTCTCAAGCGCAGTGGAGAATGATTTCAACGTTGTGCAAGGTTCTGCAACCTTTGAACTTGCCACACGTGAAGTCAGTTCAGACACTGCCAGCCTGAGTCAGGTCATTCCCGTCATCAGGCTTTTGCAGAAGAAGCTGGAGACATTGAAGGAGGAGCTAAGACAGAGCGATTCCGCTAGGCATGTGGGACTTGTGGATGGAGCCCTTCATTCGCTTAACCAGGATTCACGGGTGGTCAATCTGTTGAAATCAGAGCACTACATTTTGGCCACCGTGCTCGATCCTAGATTTAAAACCTACGTTGTATCTCTCTTTCCGGCAGACACAAGTCTGCAGGGGTTCAAAGACCTGCTGGTGAGAAAATTATCAAGTCAAGCGGAACTTGATCGGTCAACAGCTCCTCCTTCACAGTCTCCCGCAATTGGGGGTGCGAGGAAAAGGCTCAGAATTCCGAGCCCACCCGCTGGCGGTGATGCAGGGCAGTCTGGAGCGACTGCTGATGCTGACATCTGGTCCGGACTGAAGGACCTGCCAACGATTACGGACATGTCGTCTACTGTCACTGCATATGATTCTCTCACCATTGAAAGAATGGTGGAGGATTATATGAGTGACCGCATCCAAGTAGGCACGTCAGACAGTCCGTACGTATACTGGCAGGAAAAAGAGGCAATTTGGAGGCCCTTGCACAAACTGGCTTTATTCTACCTAAGTTGCCCTCCCACAAGTGTGTACTCCGAAAGAGTGTTTAGTGCCGCCGCTCACCTTGTCAGCAATCGGCGTACGAGGTTACTTCCAGAAAATGTGGAGAAGATGATGTTCATTAAAATGAATTATAATCAATTGCTCCGTGGAGACATTGACCAGCAGCAATTGCCTCCACAAAGTATACAGGGAGCTGAGATGGTGGATTCCAGTGGGGACGAATTGATAATCTGTGAGGAGGGGGATGTACACGGTGATGAATCGGAGGATGATGATGAGGTGGACATCTTGCCTCTATAGAGCCAGTTTGTGCAAGGAGAGATTTATTGCTTCTTTTTTGGTGGGGGTCCAAACCAACCCGTCATTTCAGTCACAGTCGTGTGGCAGACCCTGTCACTGAAATGATGGGTTGGTTAAAGTGTGCATGTCCTGTTTATACAACATAAGGGTGGGTGGGAGGGCCCAAGGCAATTCCACCTTGCACCTCTTTTTTCTTTTATTTTTCTTTGCGTCATGTGCTGTTTGGGGAGTGTTTTTTGGAAGGGCCATCCTGCGTGACACTGCAGTGCCACTCCTAGATGGGCCAGGTGTTTGTGTCGGCCACTTGGGTCGCTGAGCTTAGTCACACAGCTACCTCATTGCGCCTCTTTTTTTCTTTGCGTCATGTGCTGTTTGGGGAGTGTTTTTTGGAAGGGCCATCCTGCGTGACACTGCAGTGACACTCCTAGATGGGCCAGGTGTTTGTGTCGTCCACTTGGGTCGCTGAGCTTAGTCACACAGCTACCTCATTGCGCCACTTTTTTTCTTTGCGTCATGTGCTGTTTGGGGAGTGTTTTTTGGAAGGGCCATCCTGCGTGACACTGCAGTGCCACTCCTAGATGGGCCAGGTGTTTGTGTCGGCCACTTGGGTCGCTGAGCTTAGTCACACAGCTACCTCATTGCGCCTCTTTTTTTCTTTGCGTCATGTGCTGTTTGGGGAGTGTTTCTGGAAGGGCCATCCTGCGTGACAATGCAGTGCCACTCCTAGATGGGCCAGGTGTTTGTGTCGGCCACTTGGGTCGCTGAGCTTAGTCACACAGCTACCTCATTGCGCCTCTTTTTTTCTTTGCGTCATGTGCTGTTTGGGGAGTGTTTTTTGGAAGGGCCATCCTGCGTGACACTGCAGTGCCACTCCTAGATGGGCCAGGTGTTTGTGTCGGCCACTTGGGTCGCTGAGCTTAGTCACACAGCTACCTCATTGCGCCTCTTTTTTTCTTTGCGTCATGTGCTGTTTGGGGAGTGTTTTTTGGAAGGGCCATCATGCGTGACACTGCAGTGCCACTCCTAGATGGGCCAGGTGTTTGTGTCGGCCACTTGGGTCACTGAGCTTAGTCATCCAGCGACCTCGGTGCAAATTTTAGGACTAAAAATAATATTGTGAGGTGTGAGGTGTTAAGAATAGACTGAAAATTAGTGGAAATTATGGTTATTGAGGTTAATAATACTTTGGGATCAAAATGACTCCCAAATTCTATGATTTAAGCTGTTTTTTAGGGTTTTTTGAAAAAAACACCCGAATCCAAAACACACCCGAATCCGACAAAAAAAATTCGGTGAGGTTTAGCCAAAACGCGTTCGAACCCAAAACACGGCCGCGGAACCGAACCCAAAACCAAAACACAAAACCCGAAAAATTTCCGGTGCACATCTCTAGTGGCCATGCCATGTCACTGTGCAGGAGCCAGCACCGCTCACACACTAGTCCCCGGTGCAGCCCTCAACCCCCGGGACACCCGGAGCAACAAAATGTAGATTCAGGCCACCAGGCCACGCCCCTACCTATGAAACCATGCCTCCTTTTTACCATTGCGCTGCTTATCTGCGCGCACTGCATTACAATCTCCCTCGCCACCTCTCTGGGTGTCACCAGTGATAGTGACACCTCTGCCATGCTTGTAGCAGCTGGTCCTAAGATCTACACCTCAAGCCCTGAGTGTTTGCCCTTGTGACTTGTTGATCATCATAGCAAAGCAGATGCTTACAGAAAACTGCAGGGGCTTAGATTGAAAATAAAAAAAATTGATGGGTATAAGGTAGAGAGGAGCGGGTTCGGTTCTCCGAGAACCGAATTCCCCACGAACCCCACGAACTCCTCCTCCGAGGCAGGCTCGGTTGTTCCCGCCTGACTCGGAAAACCTGAACAAGGGAAAATGTCATCATCCCGCTGTCGGATTCTCGCGAGATTCGGATTCCATATAAAGAGCTGCGCGTTGCCGCCATTTTTACTCGTGCATTGAAGAGAGAGCGGAGAGGACGTGGCTATGTTCTCTCAGTGGAAATCTCAATATCAGTGCTCAGTATCAGTGGATACTTATTGCTGCTCAGTAATACTAGTAGTGTGTCTCTCCTGCTCAGTGTCAGTTCTCAGTAGTATCCTCATCAGTGCTCAGTATCACTGCTCATTGTCTTGTGCTGCATTGTTGTGCTCAGCATACTACAGTACATTACTAATAGTCCAGTGCTGCATCTTGCTGCTCAGTGTCAGTTCTAGTATCCTCATCAGTGCTCACTATCACTGCTCATTGCATTGTGGTGTTCTGTATACTACAGTAACATAGTAATATAGTAACATATAGTAACATAGTTTTTGAGGTTGAATAGAGGCAAATTGCCCATCGTGTTCAACCTGTTTTAAGTTGTGATGATTCTACATACTTGCTGAATAATGTTTTATGACTAGTTAGCTACTACAACTCATGTTACCCCCGGATTAACCATGTTGATATTTTAAGTATTATAACCTTGGATAGCTTTTTCATTCAGAAATGTATCCATTCCTTTTTTAAATCCAATTACAGAGTCCGCCATTACCACCTTCCCTGGCAGGGAATTCCACATCCTGATTGCCCTAACAGTGAAGATCATAGTATCTCACCTGGCAGGTAAGTAGGAGTTGGGCCAGAGCTGTGGAGGATTGCTGCTCGGGCACCCCCTGTCAAATGAAGGAGATCCAACTGAGGCAGCACAAGGGAACTCTCGAAAGAAGAACAAGGCTAGAGGAAGATCTGAGACAAAGAAATCTGACTTTTACCAGAGCTGACCAGAGGAAAGCACAAACACAGTCCCCCACTACCACAAATAATGCAGTCGAGTTTCCCACATTTGGGGAAATCACAGGGGTCAGCATACCCAGAATGCAATGAATGAACCTCACCCTGGGAGAACAATCTTCATGACCATGGTATCGCCTATGCAAAATAAGTATGATTTGGGATAGGGCTGGGGAGGGCCGCTGCTCAGGCACATCTCTGTCAAGTAAAGGAGTTTCAACTGAGGCAGCACAAGGGAACTCTCATCTGGGGACAACAACTGCAGGGAGAACACATATTTTCAGATGAACATGGGAGGGCAGAAGGCTGCCTAATACTGAAGCACCCCCAAACAACAAACCAAATGCAACAACTAGTACAAGCATTCCTGGGGGAAGTTCTGCAGAAGACGGATTTGCATACGGTGATGTCATCCAAGCAGTGGGCCAAAGTTGGCTGGATCCCTCATCTGCATATGAAAAGAGAAAAGGGGTATGCAGGGCATGGCGGCCTTTTGCGGCGCTTGGATGACCCTTAGTTCGCATTAAACACCCCCACCCTCCTTCGGTGTGGGGCTCATGTTGACAATGCCCCAGCCCCTGAAGCATTCAAGCTGATTTCTTACAGCAGCTTGGCACTGTAACAGCTCCAGAGCTGCTCTGTAAGGCAAGTAAAAGGGTGTGTAGTTTGCATTGTGCATTGGAAGGCACAAAGTAAGCAGACAGGAGGAGAAGTCAGGATAGTGCACAAGGGTATAAAAGGGAGGGGCTCAAGAAAAAAGAAGTGGAAACAGACAGCAAACTAGGCTGGAGAGAGACCTGAGACAAAGAGATCTGAATTATACGAGAGCCGACCAGGGGAAACACAAATTATGCAGTCAAGTTTCCCACATTTGGGGAAATCGCAGGGGCAGCACACCCAGAGTGCAATGGGTGAGCCTTGCCCTGGAAGAAGCACCTTCATGATCATAGTATCTCACCTGGCAGGTAAGTAGGAGTTGGGCTTGAGCTGGGGAGGGTCGCTGCTCGGGCACCCCCCTGTCAAGTGAAGGAGATCCAACTGAGGCAGCACAAGGGAACTCTCGAAAGAAGAACAAGGCTAGAGGAAGATCTGAAACAAAGAAATCTGACTTTTACCAGAGCTGACCAGAGGAAAACACAAACACAGTCCCCCACTACCACAAATAATGCAGTCGAGTTACCCACATTTGGGGAAATCACAGGGGTCAGCATACCCAGAATGCAATGAATGAACCTCACCCTGGGAGAATAATCTTCATGACCATGGTATCTCATATGCAAAATAAGTATGATTTGGGATAGGGCTGGGGAGGGCCGCTGCTCAGGCACATCTCTGTCAAGTAAAGGAGATTCAACTGAGGCAGCACAAGGGAACTCTCATCTGGGGACAACAACTGCAGGGAGAACACATATTTTCAGATGAACATGGGAGGGCAGAAGGCTGCCTAATACTGAAGCACCCCCAAACAACAAACCAAATGCAACAACTAGTGCAAGCATTCCTGTTTGTTTCTGAAGCCAACTTTGACCCACTGCTTGGATGACATCACCATATGCAAATCCATCTGCTGCAGGCCTTCCCCCAGGAATGCTTGCACTCTTTATATGAAATCCGAATCTCGCGAGAATCCGACAGCGGGATGATGACATTTTCCCTTGTTCAGGTTTTCCGAGTCAGGCGGGAACAACCGAGCCTGCCTCGGAGGAGGAGTTCGTGGGGTTCGTGGGGAATTCGGTTCTCGGAGAACCGAACCCGCTCCTCTCTACCTTATACCCATCAATTTTTTTTATTTTCAATCTAAGCCCCTGCAGTTTTCTGTAAGCATCTGCTTTGCTATGATGATCAACAAGTCACAAGGGCAAACACTCAGGGCTTGAGGTGTAGATCTTAGGACCAGCTGCTACAAGCATGGCAGAGGTGTCACTATCACTGGTGACACCCAGAGAGGTGGCGAGGGAGATTGTAATGCAGTGCGCGCAGATAAGCAGCGCAATGGTAAAAAGGAGGCATGGTTTCATAGGTAGGGGCGTGGCCTGGTGGCCTGAATCTACATTTTGTTGCTTCGGGTGTCCCGGGGGTTGGGGGCTGCACCGGGGACTAGTGTGTGAGCGGTGCTGGCTCCTGCACAGTGACATGGCATGGCCACTAGAGATGTGCACCGGAAATTTTTCGGGTTTTGTGTTTTGGTTTTGGGTTCGGTTCCGCGGCCGTGTTTTGGGTTCGAACGCATTTTGGCTAAACCTCACCGAATTTTTTTTGTCGGATTCGGGTGTGTTTTGGATTCGGGTGTTTTTTTCAAAAAACCCTAAAAAACAGCTTAAATCATAGAATTTGGGAGTCATTTTGATCCCAAAGTATTATTAACCTCAATAACCATAATTTCCACTAATTTTCAGTCTATTCTTAACACCTCACACCTCACAATATTATTTTTAGTCCTAAAATTTGCACCGAGGTCGCTGGATGACTAAGCTCAGTGACCCAAGTGGCCGACACAAACACCTGGCCCATCTAGGAGTGGCACTGCAGTGTCACGCATGATGGCCCTTCCAAAAAACACTCCCCAAACAGCACATGACGCAAAGAAAAAAAGAGGCGCAATGAGGTAGCTGTGTGACTAAGCTCAGCGACCCAAGTGGCCGACACAAACACCTGGCCCATCTAGGAGTGGCACTGCAGTGTCACGCAGGATGGCCCTTCCAAAAAACACTCCCCAAACAGCACATGACGCAAAGAAAAAAAGAGGCGCAATGAGGTAGCTGTGTGACTAAGCTCAGCGACCCAAGTGGCCGACACAAACACCTGGCCCATCTAGGAGTGGCACTGCAGTGTCACGCAGGATGGCCCTTCCAAAAACACTCCCCAAACAGCACATGACGCAAAGAAAAAAAGAGGCGCAATGAGGTAGCTGTGTGACTAAGCTCAGCGACCCAAGTGGCCGACACAAACACCTGGCCCATCTAGGAGTGGCACTGCAGGGCAGGATGGCCCTTCCAAAAAACACTCCCCAAACAGCACATGACGCAAAGAAAAAAAGTGGCGCAATGAGGTAGCTGTGTGACTAAGCTCAGCGACCCAAGTGGACGACACAAACACCTGGCCCATCTAGGAGTGTCACTGCAGTGTCACGCAGGATGGCCCTTCCAAAAAACACTCCCCAAACAGCACATGACGCAAAGAAAAAAAGAGGCGCAATGAGGTAGCTGTGTGACTAAGCTCAGCGACCCAAGTGGCCGACACAAACACCTGGCCCATCTAGGAGTGGCACTGCAGTGTCACGCAGGATGGCCCTTCCAAAAAACACTCCCCAAACAGCACATGACGCAAAGAAAAATAAAAGAAAAAAGAGGTGCAAGGTGGAATTGCCTTGGGCCCTCCCACCCACCCTTATGTTGTATAAACAGGACATGCACACTTTAACCAACCCATCATTTCAGTGACAGGGTCTGCCACACGACTGTGACTGAAATGACGGGTTGGTTTGGACCCCCACCAAAAAAGAAGCAATAAATCTCTCCTTGCACAAACTGGCTCTATAGAGGCAAGATGTCCACCTCATCATCATCCTCCGATTCATCACCGTGTACATCCCCCTCCTCACAGATTATCAATTCGTCCCCACTGGAATCCACCATCTCAGCTCCCTGTATACTTTGTGGAGGCAATTGCTGCTGGTCAATGTCTCCACGGAGCAATTGATTATAATTCATTTTAATGAACATCATCTTCTCCACATTTTCTGGAAGTAACCTCGTACGCCGATTGCTGACAAGGTGAGCGGCGGCACTAAACACTCTTTCGGAGTACACACTTGTGGGAGGGCAACTTAGGTAGAATAAAGCCAGTTTGTGCAAGGGCCTCCAAATTGCCTCTTTTTCCTGCCAGTATACGTACGGACTGTCTGACGTGCCTACTTGGATGCGGTCACTCATATAATCCTCCACCATTCTTTCAATGGTGAGAGAATCATATGCAGTGACAGTAGACGACATGTCCGTAATCGTTGGCAGGTCCTTCAGTCCGGACCAGATGTCAGCATCAGCAGTCGCTCCAGACTGCCCTGCATCACCGCCAGCGGGTGGGCTCGGAATTCTGAGCCTTTTCCTCGCACCCCCAATTGCGGGAGACTGTGAAGGAGGAGCTGTTGACCGATCAAGTTCCGCTTGACTTGATAATTTTCTCACCAGCAGGTCTTTGAACCCCTGCAGACTTGTGTCTGCCGGAAAGAGAGATACAACGTAGGTTTTAAATCTAGGATCGAGCACGGTGGCCAAAATGTAGTGCTCTGATTTCAACAGATTGACCACCCGTGAATCCTGGTTAAGCGAATGAAGGGCTCCATCCACAAGTCCCACATGCCTAGCGGAATCGCTCTGTCTTAGCTCCTCCTTCAATGTCTCCAGCTTCTTCTGCAAAAGCCTGATGACGGGAATGACCTGACTCAGGCTGGCAGTGTCTGAACTGACTTCACGTGTGGCAAGTTCAAAAGGTTGCAGAACCTTGCACAACGTTGAAATCATTCTCCACTGCGCTTGAGACAGGTGCATTCCACCTCCTATATCGTGGTCAGATGTATAGGCTTGAATGGCCTTTTGCTGCTCCTCCATCCTCTGAAGCATATAGAGGGTTGAATTCCACCTCGTTTCCACTTCTTGCTTCAGATGATGGCAGGGCAGGTTCAGGCGTTTTTGGTGTTGCTCCAGTCTTCTGTACGTGGTGCCTGTACGCCGAAAGTGTCCCGCAATTCTTGTGGCCACCGACAGCATCTCTTGCACGCCCCTGTCGTTTTTTAAATAATTCTGCACCACCAAATTCAAGGTATGTGCAAAACATGGGACGTGCTGGAATTTGCCCAGATATAATGCACGCACAATATTGCTGGCGTTGTCCGATGCCACAAATCCACAGGAGAGTCCAATTGGGGTAAGCCATTCTGTGATGATCTTCCTCAGTTGCCGTAAGAGGTTTTCATCTGTGTGCGTATTCTGGAAAGCGGTGATACAAAGCGTAGCCTGCCTAGGAAAGAGTTGGCGTTTGCGAGATGCTGCTACTGGTGCCGCCGCTGCTGTTCTTGCGGCGGGAGTCAATACATCTACCCAGTGGGCTGTCACAGTCATATAGTCCTGAGTCTGCCCTGCTCCACTTGTCCACATGTCCGTGGTTAAGTGGACATTGGGTACAACTGCATTTTTTAGGACACTGGTGAGTCTTTTTCTGAGGTCTGTGTACATTTTCGGTATCGCCTGCCTAGAGAAATGGAACCTAGATAGTATTTGGTACCGGGGACACAGTACCTCAATCAAGTCTATAGTTGGCTCTGAAGTAATGATGGATACCGGAACCACGTTTCTCACTGCCCAGGATGCCAAGGCCTCAGTTATCCGCTTTGCAGCAGGATGACTGCTGTGATATTTCATCTTCCTCGCAAAGGACTGTTGGACAGTCAATTGCTTGGTGGAAGTAGTAAAAGTGGTCTTACGACTTCCCCTCTGGGATGACCATCGACTCCCAGCAGCAACAACAGCAGCGCCAGCAGCAGTAGGCGTTACACTCAAGGATGCATCGGAGGAATCCCAGGCAGGAGAGAACTCGTCAGAATTGCCAGTGACATGGCCTGCAGGACTATTGGCATTCCTGGGGAAGGAGGAAATTGACACTGAGGGAGTTGGTGGGGTGGTTTGCGTGAGCTTGGTTACAAGAGGAAGGGATTTACTGGTCAGTGGACTGCTTCCGCTGTCGCCCAAAGTTTTTGAACTTGTCACTGACTTATGATGAATGCGCTGCAGGTGACGTATAAGGGAGGATGTTCCGAGGTGGTTAACGTCCTTACCCCTACTTATTACAGCTTGACAAAGGCAACACACGGCTTGACACCTGTTGTCCGCATTTCTGTTGAAATACTTCCACACCGAAGAGCTGATTTTTTTGGTATTTTCACCAGGCATGTCAATGGCCATATTCCTCCCACGGACAACAGGTGTCTCGCCGGGTGCCTGACTTAAACAAACCACCTCACCATCAGAATCCTCCTTGTCAATTTCCTCCCCAGCGCCAGCAACACCCATATTCTCCTCATCCTGGTGTACTTCAACACTGACATCTTCAATCTGACTATCAGGAACTGGACTGCGGGTGCTCCTTCCAGCACTTGCAGGGGGCGTGCAAATGGTGGAAGGTGCATGCTCTTCACGTCCAGTGTTGGGAAGGTCAGGCATCGCAACCGACACAATTGGACTCTCCTTGTGGATTTGTGATTTTGAAGAACGCACAGTTCTTTGCTGTGCTTTTGCCAGCTTAAGTCTTTTCATTTTTCTAGCGAGAGGCTGAGTGCTTCCATCCTCATGTGAAGCTGAACCACTAGCCATGAAGATAGGCCAGGGCCTCAGCCGTTCCTTGCCACTCCGTGTGGTAAATGGCATATTGGCAAGTTTACGCTTCTCCTCCGACGATTTTTATTTAGATTTTTGAGTCATTTTTTTACTGATCTTTTGTGTTTTGGATTTTACATGCTCTGTACTATGACATTGGGCATCGGCCTTGGCAGACGACGTTGATGGAATTTCATCGTCTCGGCCATGACTAGTGGCAGCAGCTTCAGCACGAGGTGGAAGTGGATCTTGATCTTTCCCTATTTTTGGAACCTCAACATTTTTGTTCTCCATATTTTAATAGGCACAACTAAAAGGCACCTCAGGTAAACAATGGAGATGGATGGATACTAGTATACTTATGGATGACGAGTGACTGACGACACAGAGGTAGCTACAGCCGTGGACTACCGTACTGCGTCTGCTAGTATAGAGATGATAATTAATGATATAAAAAAAAATATATATATAACTACTGTAGGTATATATAATATAATGACGGACCTGGTGGACACTGTCAGCAGACTGCTAAACTACTAGTATGAAGAAGATAGAAAAAAACTTCCACCACAGGTAGGTAGGTATACAATTATGGACGAGCACTGACGACACAGAGATAGCCACAGCCGTGGCCTACCGTACTGCGTCTGCTAGTATAGAGATGATAATTAATGATATAAAAAAAATATATATAACTACTGTAGGTATATATAATATAATGACGGACCTGGTGGACACTGTCAGCAGACTGCTAAACTACTAGTATGAAGAAGATAGAAAAAAAAAACCACCACAGTTAGGTATACAATTATGGACGAGTGACGACACAGAGGTAGGTACAGCCGTGGACTACCGTACTGCGTCTGCTAGTATAGATAATATACTAAATATATTACTACTGTAGGTATATAATATAATGACGGACCTGGTGGACACTGTCAGCAGACTCCTAAACTACTAGTATGAAGAAGATAGAAAAAAAAACCCCACCACAGGTAGGTATACAATTATGGACGAGCACTGACGACACAGAGGTAGGTACAGCCGTGGACTACCGTACTGCATCTGCTAGTATAGATAATATAATAAATATATTACTACTGTAGGTATATAATATAATGACGGACCTGGTGGACACTGTCAGCAGACTGCTAAACTGCTAGTATGAAGAAGATAAAAAAAAAACCCCACCACAGGTAGGTAGGTATACAATTATGGACGAGCACTGACGACACAGAGATAGCCACAGCCGTGGACTACCGTACTGCGTCTGCTAGTATAGATAATATAATAAATATATTACTACTGTAGGTATATAATATAATGATGGACCTGGTGGACACTGTCAGTAGACTCCTAAACTACTAGTATGAAGAAGATAGAAAAAAAAAAACCACCACAGGTAGGTAGGTATACAATTATGGACGAGCACTGACGACACAGAGATAGCCACAGCCGTGGACTACCGTACTGCGTCTGCTAATATAGAGATGATAAAGATGAAAAAAAAAATATAACACTACTGCAGGTAAATATTTATATAATATATGTATGACGGACCTGCTGGACACTGTCAGCAGAATGCATTTATAGAATAAAAAAAAAACACCACAGGAGTGTTTAACTTTTTCAGGCAGACAATATACTGGTGGTCACACTGGCAGCAAAAGTGTGCACTGTACTCCTGCTATAACTGCTCCCCAGTCTCCCCCACAATTAAGCTGTGTGAGCAGTGAGCACTCAGCACAGTCAGATATACATAGATGATATATCATGCAGCACACTGAGGCTGAGCACAGATATGGTATGTGTATCGTTTTTTTTCAGGCAGAGAACGGATTATAAATAATAAAACTGGTGGTCACTATCAGCAAAACTCTGCACTACTGAGTACTCCTGACAAGTTCAACTGCTCCCCAAATTAGTAGTAAATCAAATGTCACTCGTCTCTATCTTCTAATCTAAACGGAGAGGACGCCAGCCACGTCCTCTCCCTATCAATCTCAATGCACGTGTGAAAATGGCGGCGACGCGCGGCTCCTTATATAGAATCCAAGTCTCGTGAGAATCCGACAGCGGGATGATGACGTTCGGGCGCGCTCGGGTTAACCGAGCAAGGCGAGAGGATCCGAGTCTGCTCGGACCCGAGCAAAAAAGGGTGAAGTTCGGGCGGGTTCGGATTCCGAGGAACCGAACCCGCTCATCTCTTATGGCCACCCAGCATGACGCCTCCCTTCTTGACCATGCTGTAATTGCAGTCGCACTGCAGTTCAGCGTGATCATAAAAAATGGTGTAGCCTCCTGCTGGTGCAGACTGTATGTGCGCGCAGGAAGCCGCCACCATTTTTGTGATCACAGCGGCTGAATGTGATGTCATACAGCTGCTGTGACCACGCCCCCTGTGTCTCCTCCATTGCAGACCCCATTTTGAAGCCTTGCCCCCGCACCGCTCCATCCCTGACTTGGAAATGGAGTGTTGCTGACCCCCCTCTCCCCCCCTGCCCCGATTGACAGGCAGAGGCGATCGCATTCTCTGCGGGGTGCTGCAGAAAATGCAGGCACATGCGTATGCTCTTAGCAATTTTTGCAGTTGGATCACTTATTGTGATTGCAATCCAACCTGAATCAGGCCCTATTACCTATCACAATGCGCTGCGGGCAGTACAAAATTGGTTTAATATAGGAGAAAACCCCCCAGACCTGTGCTCCTTAACTGTACCTGGTGGCTAGTGGAGCGGCTGCCCAGTAATCAGTGTCCACGCCAGTGCGCACACGGTCCACCCCCTACGGCCACGCTCCCCTTCATCAGCGGCCTCGTGATCCGGAAGGGCGGTGTGTGTGTGACTGACCTTAGGAAGAAACCGGAGCCTCCGCTGCAGTGACCCAGCAACCAGGGCACGGGAGTATACAGTGCCGCTGGGAGTGATGAAGCTGCAGTAAAGATGTCTATTAGACCTAGCCTGCTGCAGCCCTTGTAGATTCTCATAAAACAAGTTCTTCTTTTCTTGTCAAAATGAATAGCTAAGAATTGGCTTCCTGAGGCAGGCCCCTGTTAAGTGGCCTGCTACTGAAGGCACCAACTACAAACTGAGCTCCCTGTTCATGGAAGCGGGGTTATAGAGGAGGATGCGCTGAGCATCTTGGGAACAGTCAAAAGCTTTGAGTCGGTTGGTGCCTCAGATCAAGATCCTACTCTACACCCCAATGTGAATCCTTGTGGAGTCCTGTGTACCCCACAGAAGAAATTAATGTGTCACACCCATTGGCAGCAACCTTAGAATAGCTGCTGATGGGCACAATTGAGAAAGGAAGGGGGGGGGGGGGGACACATTTGAATCCAGCACATAGATGCAATTCAAATATGTAATTTGTACCTTCCTATTTTAAAATATAATGGATGAACTTCACCCTGTGAGAACAATCTTCATGATCAAGAGATCTCATATGCAAAATAAGTATGAGTTGGGATAGGGCTGGGGAGGGTGGCTGCTCGGGCAGCCCCTCCCCCATCAAGTTAAGGAGATTCAACTGAGGAAGCACAAGGGAACTCTCGTCTGGGGACAACAACTGCAGGGAGACCACATCTTTTCAGATGAACATGGGAGGGCGGAAGGCTGCCTAATACTGAAGCACCATCAAATATCAAACCATATGCAACAACTAGTACAAGCATTCCTGGGGGAAGGTCTGCAGCAGACGGATTTGCATACGGTGATGTCATCCAAGCAGTGGGCCAAAGTTGGCTGGAACCCTCATCTGCATATGAAAAGAGAAAAGGGGCATGCAGGGCATGGCGGCCTTTTGCGGTGCTTGGATGACCCCTAGTTCGCATTAAACACCCCCACCCTCCTTTGGTGTGGGGCTCATGTTGGCTATGCCCCAGCCCCTGAAGCATTCAAGCTGATTTCTTGCAGCAGCTGGGCACTGTAACAGCTCCAGAGCTGCTCTGTAAGGCAACTAAAAGGGTGTGGGCCCTGCAGCACTACCTGTAGTTCGCATTGTGCGTTGGAAGGCACAAAGTAAGCAGACGGGAGAAGTCAGGATAGTGCGCAAGGGCATAGAAGGGAGTGGCTCCAGAAAAGAGAAGTGGAAACAGACAGCAAACTAGGCTGGAGAGAGACCTGAGACAAAGAGATCTGAATTATACGAGAGCCGACCAGGGGAAACACAAATTATGCAATCAAGTTTCCCACATTTGGGGAAATCACAGGAGCAGCACACCCAGAGTGCAATGGGTGAGCCTTGCCCTGGGAGAAGCACCTTCATGATCATAGTATCTCACCTGGCAGGTAAGTAGGAGTTGGGCTAGAGCTGGGGAGGGTCACTGCTCGGGCACCCCCCTGTCAAGTGAAGGAGATCCAACTGAGGCAGCACAAGGGAACTCTCGAAAGAAGAACAAGGCTAGAGGAATATATGAGACAAAGAAATCTGACTTTTACCAGAGCTGACCAGAGGAAAACACAAACACAGTCCCCCACTACCACAAAAAATGCAGGCGAGTTTCCCACATTTGGGGAAATCACAGGGGTCAGCATACCCAGAATGCAATGAATGAACCTCACCCTGGGTGAACAATCTTCATGACCATGGTGTCTCCTATGCAAAATAAGTATGATTTGGGATAGGGCTGGGAGGGCCGCTGCTCAGGCACATCTCTGTCAAGTAAAGGAGATTCAACTGAGGCAGCACAAGGGAACTCTCATCTGGGGACAACAACTGCAGGGAGAACACATATTTTCAGATGAACATGGGAGGGCAGAAGGCTGCCTAATACTGAAGCACCCCCAAACAACAAACCAAATGCAACAACTAGTGCAAGCATTCCTGGGGCAAGGCCTGCAGCAGATGGATTTGCATATGGTGATGTCATCCAAGCAGTGGGTCAAAGTTGGCTTCAACCCTCATCTGCATATGAAAAGAGAAAAGGGGCGTGCAGGGCATGGCGGCCTTTTGCGGTGCTTGGATTACCCCTAGTTCGCATTAAACACCCCCACCCACCTTTGGTGTGGGGCTCATGTTGGCCATGCCCCATCCCCTGAAGCATTCAAGCTGATTTCTTGCAGCAGCTGGGCACTGTAACAGCTCCAGAGCTGCTCTTTAAGGCAAGTAAAAGATTGTGTGGGCCCTGCAGCACTACCTGTAGTTTGCATTGTGCATTGGAAGGCACAAAGTAAGCAGACGGGAGGAGAAGTCAGGATAGTGCACAAGGGTATAGAAGGGAGGGGCTCAAGATAAAAGAAGTGGAAACAGACAGCAAACTAGGCTGGAGAAAGACCTGAGACAAAGAGATCTGAATTATACGAGAGCCGACCAGAGGAAACACAAATTATGCAGTCAAGTGTCCCACATTTGGGGAAATCGTAGGAGCAGCACACCCAGAGTGCAATGGGTGAGCCTTGCCCTGGGAGAAGCACCTTCCTGATCATAGTATCTCACCTGGCAGGTAAGTAGGAGTTGGGCTAGAGCTGGGGAGGGTCGCTGCTCGGGCACCCCCCTGTCAAGTGAAGGAGATCCACCTGAGGCAGCACAAGGGAACTCTCGAAAGAAGAACAAGGCTAGAGGAAAATCTGAGACAAAGAAATCTGAGTTTTAACAGAGCTGACCAGAGGAAAGCACAAACACAGTCCCCCACTACCACAAATAATGCAGTCGAGTTTCCCACATTTGGGTAAATCACAGGGGTCAGCATACCCAAAATGCAATGAATGAACCTCACCCTGGGAGAACAATCTTCATGACCATGGTATCTCCTATGCAAAATAAGTATGATTTGGGATAGGGCTGGGGAGGGCCGCTGCTCATGCACATCTCTGTCAAGTAAAGGAGATTCAACTGAGGCAGCACAAGGGAACTCTCATCTGGGGACAACAACTGCAGGGAGAACACATATTTTCAGATGAACATGGGAGGGCAGAAGGCTGCCTAATACTGAAGCACCCCCAAACAACAAACCAAATGCAACAACTAGTGCAAGCATTCCTGGGGGAAGTTCTGCAGAAGACGGATTTGCATACGGTGATGTCATCCAAGCAGTGGGCCAAAGTTGGCTGGAACCCTCATCTGCATATGAAAAGAGAAAAGGGGTATGCAGGGCATGGCGGCCTTTTGCGGCGCTTGGATGACCCTTAGTTCGCATTAAACACCCCCACCCTCCTTCGGTGTGGGGCTCATGTTGGCCATGCCCCATCCCCTGAAGCATTCAAGCTGATTTCTTGCAGCAGCTTGGCACTGTATCAGCTCCAGAGCTGCTCTGTAAGGCAAGTAAAAGGGTGTGGGCCCTGCAGCACTACCTGTAGTTTGCATTGTGCATTGGAAGGCACAAAGTAAGCAGACAGGAGGAGAAGTCAGGATAGTGCACAAGGGTATAAAAGCGAGTTTCCCACATTTGGGAAAATCACAGGGGTCAGCATACCCAGAATGCAATGAATGAACCTCACCCTGGGAGAACAATCTTCATGACCATGGTATCTCCTATGCAAAATAAGTATGATTTGGGATAGGGCTGGGGAGGGCCGCTGCTCAGGCACATCTCTGTCAAGTAAAGGAGATTCAACTGAGGCAGCACAAGGGAACTCTCATCTGGGGACAACAACTGCAGGGAGAACACATATTTTCAGATAAAAATCTTGGTCATGCTCTGGTTTCTCTTCAGAACGAACAAATCTTTCGCCTTTTATTAAAGATTTCCGTGGAGAGGAGCAAAACCGAGTTTTATCTCAATTTTTGCATGCCCCATCTTTTTGGGGTTTCTTTTATCGGTTTAAAGATAGAATGAGTGTGCTTTAATGTAAGCTCATTTGCATAGAAATGACAGTAAATGTTTGTTTCTTTTCAAACAGAACTTTCTTGACCATGCTACTTGCTTGAAAGATCTGGGAGCACATGGAATACAGTACAAACCATGCTTATAGCAAGGAGAAGCCAGGTGAGAAATCTGCTTACTTTCAAGTTGGGCGCTCACTTTGATCTGAATGAGGACTGCTGGCACAGCATTTAGGCGACAGGTGGAATCTTGGTCATGCTCTGGTTTCTCTTCAGAACGAACAAATCTTTCGCCTTTTATTAAAGATTTCTGTGGAGAGGAGCAAAACTGAGTTTTATCTCAATTTTTGCATGCCCCATATTATTGGGGTTTCTTTTATCAGTTTCTTGTTAGCTTTAATGTAAGTTTATTTGCATAACAATGACTATTAATGTCTGTTTCTTTTCAAGCAGAACTTTCTTGACCATTCTAATTGCTTGAAAGATCTGGGAGCACATGGAAAAGAGTACAAACCATGCTTATAGCAAGGGGAAGCCTGGTGAGAAATCTGCTTTCTTTCTTTCAAATTGGGTGCTCACTTTGCGCTGAATGAGGACTGCTGGCATGGCACTCAGGCGACAGGTGGAATCTTAGTCATACTCTGGTTTCTCTTCAAAACGAACAGATCTTTCGCCTTTTACTAAAGATTTCCGTGGAGAGGAGCAAAACTGAGTTTTATCTCAATTTTTGCATGCTCCGTCTTATTGGGGTTTCTTTTATCGGTTTAAAGATAGAACGAGTGTGCTTTAATGTAAGCTCATTTGCATAGAAATGACAGTAAATGTTTGTTTCTTTTCAAACAGAACTTTCTTGACTATACTAAATGCTTGAAAGATCTGGGAGCACATGGAAAAGAGTACAAACCATGTTTATAGCAAGGGGAAGCCTGGTGAGAAATCTGCTTTCTTTCTTTCAAATTGGGTGCTCACTTTGAGCTGAATGAGGACTGCTGGCATGGCACTCAGGCGACAGGTGGAATCTTGGTCATGTTCTGGTTTCTCTTCAGAATGAACAAATCTTTCGCCTTTTACTAAAGATTTCCGTGGAGAGGAGCAAAACTGAGTTTTATCTCAATTTTTGCATGCCCCATCTTATTGGGATTTTATTTTATCGGTTTAAAGATAGAACGAGTGTGCTTTAATGTAAGCTCATTTGCATAGAAATGACAGTAAATGTTTGTTTCTTTTCAAACAGAACTTTCTTGACCACACTAATTGCTTGAAAGATCTGGGAGCACATGGAAAAGAGTACAAACCATGTTTATAGCAAGGGGAAGCCTGGTGAGAAATCTGCTTTCTTTCTTTCAAATTGGGTGCTCACTTTGAGCTGAATGAGGATTGCTGGCATGGCACTCAGGCGACAGGTGGAATCTTGGTCATGCTCTGGTTTCTCTTCAAAACGAACAGATCTTTCGCCTTTTACTAAAGATTTCCGTGGAGAGGAGCAAAACTGAGTTTTATCTCAATTTTTGCATGCTCCGTCTTATTGGGGTTTCTTTTATCGGTTTAAAGATAGAACGAGTGTGCTTTAATGTAAGCTCATTTGCATAGAAATGACAGTAAATGTTTGTTTCTTTTCAAACAGAACTTTCTTGACTATACTAATTGCTTGAAAGATCTGGGAGCACATGGAAAAGAGTACAAACCATGTTTATAGCAAGGGGAAGCCTGGTGAGAAATCTGCTTTCTTTCTTTCAAATTGGGTGCTCACTTTGAGCTGAATGAGGACTGCTGGCATGGCACTCAGGCGACAGGTGGAATCTTGGTCATGTTCTGGTTTCTCTTCAGAACGAACAAATCTTTCGCCTTTTACTAAAGATTTCCGTGGAGAGGAGCAAAACTGAGTTTTATCTCAATTTTTGCATGCCCCATCTTATTGGGGTTTTATTTTATCGGTTTAAAGATAGAACGAGTGTGCTTTAATGTAAGCTCATTTGCATAGAAATGACAGTAAATGTTTGTTTCTTTTCAAACAGAACTTTCTTGACCACACTAATTGCTTGAAAGATCTGGGAGCACATGGAAAAGAGTACAAACCATGTTTATAGCAAGGGGAAGCCTGGTGAGAAATCTGCTTTCTTTCATTCAAATTGGGTGCTCACTTTCAGCTGAATGAGAACTGCTGGCATGGCACTCAGGCGACAGGTGGAATCTTGGTCATGCTCTGGTTTCTCTTCAGAACTAACAAATATTTTGCCTTTTATTAAAGATTTCCGTGGAGAGGAGCAAAACTGAGTTTTATCTCAATTTTTGCATGCCCCATATTATTGGGGTTTCTTTTATCAGTTTAAAGACAGAACGAGTGTGCTTTCTTGTTAGCTTTAATGTAAGTTTATTTGCATAACAATGACAGTAAATGTTGTTTCTTTTCAAACAGAACTTTCTTGACCATGCTACTTGCTTAAAGGTCTGGGAGCACATGGAAAACAGTACAAACCATGCAGTATCACAAGAGCCTTTATTTGATCTTTCATGAAGATAGAGCAGAATTGAGGACACGTCAACAATTTCTGCCGAAGGTGGTTCATCTTTCCACATGGTGCCTTTGGCCACTGACACCTTCGTTGAGTCAAAGTCTCTGGCTGTGGTCAGAACTTTGAAAATGTATGTCACCAGAACGGTTCAGATTAGGAAAACAGAGGCTCTGTTTGTCCTGTATGCTCCCAACAGGATTTGGTGTCCTGCTTCCATGCAGACCATTATGCGCTGGATCTGTGGTAAGATTCAGCATGCTCGTTCCACGGCAGGATTGCCGTTACTGAAGTAGGTGAAGACCCATTCTACTAGAAAGGTGGGTTCATCCTTGGCAGCTGGTCGGGGAGTCTCGGCATTGCAACTTTGCCGAGCAGCTATTTAGTAAACACTTTTGCTAAGTTTTACAAGTTTGATACCTTGGCTGATGATAACCTTAAGTTGGGTCATTCGGTGCTGCAGAGTCGTACGCACTCTCCCACCCGTTCAAGAGCTTTGGTATAACCCCATGGTTCTTAATGTGACCCCAGCATCCTCTAGGTCGTATGAGAAAATAGGATTTTAATACCTACCGGTAAATCCTTTTCTCTTAGTCTGTAGAGGATGCTGGGCACCCGTCCCAGTCCATACTGTGTCTGCAGTTATTACTTGTGGTTATACACATGTTGTGTTATGGTTCTGGTCAGCTTTTTGCTGCAATTGTTCATGCCGTTGGCTTGTGTTCTGTTGAATGCCACGTTCTGCGGCATGTTTAAGGTGTGAGCTGGTAAGATGCTCACCTTAGTTTAACAATAAATCCTTTCCTCGAAATGTCCGTCTCCCTGGGCACAGTTCCTATAACTGGAGTCTGGAGGAGGGGCATAGAGGGAGGAGCCAGTTCACACCCTTTGAAAGTCTTAAAGTGCCCATGTCTCTTGCGGATCCCGTCTATACCCCATGGTTCTTAATGTGACCCCAGCATCCTCTACGGACTAAGAGAAAAGAATGCCCTTGCGCACTATCCTGACTTCTCCTCCCGTCTGCTTACTTTGTGCCTTCCAACGCACAATGCGAACTACAGGTGGTGCTGCAGGGCCCACACCCTTTTACTTGCCTTACAGAACAGCTCTGGAGCTGTTACAGTGCCCAGCTGCTGCAAGAAATCAGCTTGAATGCTTCAGGGGATGGGGCATGGCCAACATGAGCCCCACACCAAAGGAGGGTGGGGGTGTTTAATGTGAACTAGGGGTCATCCAAGCACTGCAAAAGGCCGCCATGCCCTGCATGCCCCTTTTCTCTTTTCATATGCAGATGAGGGTTCCAGTCAACTTTGGCCCACTGCTTGGATAACATCACCGTATGCAAATCCGTCTGCTGCAGACCTTCCCCCAGGAATGCTTGTACTAGTTGTTGCATATGGTGCTTCAGTATTAGGCAGCCTTCCGCCCTCCCATGTTCATCTGAAAAGATGTGGTCTCCCTGCAGTTGTTGTCCCCAGACGAGAGTTCCCTTGTGCTTCCTCAGTTGAATCTCCTTAACTTGACGGGGGAGGTGCTGCCCGAGCAGCCCTCCCCAGCCCTATCCCAACTCATATTTATTTTGCATATGAGATCTCTTGATCATGAAGATTGTTCTCACAGGGTGAGGTTCATCCATTATATTTTAAAATAGGAAGGTACGAATTACATATTTGAATTGCATCTATGTGCTGGATTCAAATGTCCCCCCCCCCTTCCTTTCTCAATTGTGCCCGTCAGCAGCTATTCTAAGGTTGCTGCCAATGGGTGTGACACATTAATTTCTTCTGTGGGGTACACTGGACTCCACAAGGATTCACATTGGGGTGTAGAGTAGGATCTTGATCTGAGGCACCAACCGGCTCAAAGCTTTTGACTGTTCCCAAGAAGCTCAGTGCATTCTCCTCTATAACCCCGCTTCCATGAACAGGGAGCTCAGTTTGTAGTTGGTGCCTTCAGTAGCAGGCCAATTAACAGGGGCCTGCCTCAGGCAGCCTATTCTTAGCTATTAATTTTGACAAGAAAAGAAGAACTTGTTTTATGAGAATCTACAAGGGCTGCAGCAGGCTAGGTCTAATAGACATCTTTACTGCAGCTTCATCACTCCCAGCGGCGCTGTATACTCCCATGCCCTGGTTGCTGGGTCACTGCATCGGAGGCTCCGGTTTCATCCTAAGGTCAGTCACACACACACCACCCTTCCGGATCACGAGGCCGCTGCTGAAGGGGAGCGAGGCCGTAGGGGGTGGGCCGTGTGCGCACTGCGGTGGACACTGATTACTGGGCAGCCGCTCCACTAGCCACCAGGTACAGTTAAGGAGCACAGGTCTGGGGGTTTTTCTCCTATATTAACCCAATTTTGTACTGCCCGCAGCGCATTGTGATAGGTAATAGGGCCTGATTCAGGTTGGATTGCAATCACAATAAGCGATCCAACTGCAAAAATTGCTAAGAGCATACGCATGTGCCTGCATTTTCTGCGGCACCCCGCAGAGAATGTGATCGCCTCTGCCTGTCAATCGGGGCGGGGAAGGGGGGGAGAGGTGGGTCAGCAACACTCCATTTCCAAGTCAGGGATGGAGCGGTGCGGGGGCAAGGCTTCAAAATGGGGTCTGCAACGGAGGAGACACAGGGGGCGTGGTCACAGCGACTGTATGACATCACATTCAGCCGCTGTGATCACAAAAATGGTGGCGGCTTCCTGCGCGCACATACAGTCTGCACCAGCAGGAGCCTACACCATTTTTTATGATCACGCTGAACTGCAGTGCGACTGCAATTACAGCATGGTCAAGAAGGGAGGCGTCATGCTGGGTGGCCATGCCCTGTCACTTTGCAGGAGCCAGCACCGCTCACACACTAGTCCCCGGGTGCAGCCCCCAACCCCCGGGACACCCGGAGCAACAAAATGTAGATTCAGGCCACCAGGCCACGCCCCTACCTATGAAACCATGCCTCCTTTTTACCATTGCACTGCTTATCTGCGCGCACTGCATTACAATCTCCCTCGCCACCTCTCTGGGTGTCACCAGTGATAGTGACACCTCTGCCATGCTTGTAGCAGCTGGTCCTAAGATCTACGCCTCAAACCCTGAGTGTTTGCCCTTGTGACTTGTTGATCATCATAGCGAAGCAGATGCTTACAGAAAACTGCAGGGGCTTAGATTGAAAATAAAAAAATTGATAGGGTATAAGGTAGAGAGGAGCGGGTTCGGTTCTCCGAGAACCGAATTCCCCACGAACTCCACGTGGTTTACACTGGTCCGAGGCAGGCTCGGTTGTTCCCGCCTGACTCGGAAAACCTGAACAAGGGAAAATGTCATCATCCCGCTGTCGGATTCTCGCGAGATTCGGATTCCATATAAAGAGCTGCGCGTTGCTGCCATTTTTACTCGTGCATTGAAGAGAGAGCGGAGAGGACGTGGCTATGTTCTCTCAGTGGAAATCTCAATATCAGTGCTCAGTATCAGTGGTTACTTATTGCTGCTCAGTAATACTAGTAGTGTGTCTCTCCTGCTCAGTGTCAGTTCTCAGTAGTATCCTCATCAGTGCTCAGTATCACTGTTCATTGTCTTGTGCTGCATTGTGTTGCTCAGCATAATACAGTACATTACTAATAGTCCAGTGCTGCATCTTGCTGCTCAGTGTCAGTTCTAGTATCCTCATCAGTGCTCACTATCACTGCTCATTGCATTGTGGTGTTCTGTATACTACAATAACATAGTAATATAGTAACATAGTTTTTGAGGTTGAATAGAGGCAAATTGCCCATCGTGTTCAACCTGTTTTAAGTTGTGATGATTCTACATACTTGCTGAATAATGTTTTATGACTAGTTAGCTACTATAACTCATGTTACCCCCGGATTAACCATGTTGATATTTTAAGTATTATAACCTTGGATAGCTTTTTCATTCAGAAATGTATCCATTCCTTTTTTAAATCCAATTACAGAGTCCGCCATTACCACCTTCCCTGGCAGGGAATTCCACATCCTGATTGCCCTAACAGTAAAGAAACCTTTCCTCCATTGCGTTCTGAACTTTCCTCCAGTCGCAGCGAGTGACCACGTGTTCTTTTAATAAATAATTCCTCTGATAACTCTTTGTTATGTATCTTTACATATTTGAAGATATTAATAATATCTCCTCTTAGGCACCTCTTTTCTAGTGTATAAATATTCAGCCTAGTAAGTCTTTCCTTATAGTCCAGTACTTTAAGGCCTTTAATCAATTTAGTCTTCAGGATCTCTGACACTTCCATGAGCAGCAGAGTAGTGCAATGGAAGCATGCTGGGCCCATAACCCAGAGGTCGATTGATCGAAACTATCCTCTGCTATGTGCATTTTTTTTTTTATAATTAAAGTAATCAAAAACTGGGATTGATATTTTGGCACTTTTATTTTTACTTAAAGTACAATAACTTTTATCATTTTAATTTGTTTTAATAGTATATTGACAGCATTGTTTTCTTTAAAAAATCCACTTAATTTTCTTTACCCTATTACTGAAATGGTAATTGACAAAAACAAACTACATTGTCACCAGAAGAGCAATGCAAAATGTACAAGTGATATATGAAAATCATCTTCCATCTTGAATTTCAATGATGCATTGGGACAACAATTTGTGAGAAACATCTTCACCCATAAAGAAAGATTTTCTTAATTCCTTACCTGTGTGCTGATTAGATATCACCTTGTTTTCACATTAAACAGACTTCCCCATGAGGAAGCAGCAAGGATGCAGTGACGTTTCCTGGTGTCAACCTGTATTATTTCAGTAGACATTGAAATGAGGATGCATCTTTGATGCCTTTCCAATGAAGCAAGTTTAATTCAGTAATAGGTGAAAAACCATTCCTACAAAGGTGTTAATCAGAGACTTGGCTTTGTGGACACTTTTCAGAGAGCAAATTTGTTAGCATAAACATAAAATCAGAAAATGAAGAGCTGTTTAATCACTCAATTGGACTTTTCTGCCAGCATAATTTTTTTTCTCTGCAACTCACTGCTAAATTGTGCTTCCTAGCTGTTTTTTTATAAAATCACTTAATCAAATCTAACTCTGATTACATCAGAGAAGGCCAGGTACCCTACACCATAAGGGGGGTTTTTGAAATTTTGACTTGTCTACTTAAAGATCACCAAAATCTGATTACAAGGTCAATTACATCCCTGGGTGGGATTGAACCACCAACCTTTTGGTTAATAGCCAAACATGCTAACCGATTGCGCCACAGAGACACCTTGCGAAAGTCAATACTGACAAAGGCTAATAAGCATTCATCTAGAACGTTTCCTAGAAAAACTTTAAAAAGTCAATAATCTGGAGAATTTTTGTAAGAAACACATTGGTACTTTCCCATGATGAGTGAGTGCTTCAGGATTTCTTGCACTTACATGGGCTATTAACCAAAAGGTTGGTGGTTCAATCCCACCCAGGGATGTAATTGACCTTGTCATCAGATTTTGGTGATCTTTAAGTAGACAAGTCAAAATTTCAAACCCCCTCTTATGGTGTAGGGTACCTGGCCTTCTCTGACGTAATCAGAGTTAGATTTAATTAAGTGATTTTATAAAAAACAGCTAGGAAGCACAATTTAGCAGTGGGTTGCAGAGAAAAAAATAACATTTTAAACCTACCGGTAATTTTTTTTTCTCGTAGTCCGTAGAGGATGATGGGGACTCCGTAAGGACCATGGGGGATAGACGGGCTCCGCAGCAGACATGGGCACTTTAAGAAAGACTTTAGATCTGGGTGTGCACTGGCTCCTCCCTCTATGCCCCTCCTCCATACCTCAGTTAGAGAAACTGTGCCCAGAGGAGACGGACAGTACGAGGAAAGGATTTTTGTTAATCCAAGGTCAAGATTCATACCAGCCACACCAATCACACCGTATAACTTGTGATATACTACCCAGTTAACAGTATGAAAACAACATAGCATCAGTCCAAGACCGATGAAAACTAACATATAACCCTTATGTAAGCAATAACTATATATAAGTCTTGCAGAAGTAGACCGCACTTGGGACGGGCACCCAGCATCCTCTACGGACTACGAGAAAAAGATTTACCGGTAGGTTTAAAATCTAATTTTCTCTTACGTCCTAGAGGATGCTGGGGACTCCGTAAGGACCATGGGGATTATACCAAAGCTCCCAAACGGGCAGGAGAGTGCGGATGACTTTGCAGCACCGATTGAGCAAACAGGAGGTCCTCCTCAGCCAGGGTATCAAACTTATAGAACTTTGCAAAGGTGTTTGAACCAACTTTGACCCACTGCTTGGATGACATCACCATATGCAAATCCATCTGCGGCAGGCCTTCCCCCAGGAATGCTTGCACTAGTTGTTGCATTTGGTTTGTTGTTTGGGGGTGCTTCAGTATTAGGCAGCCTTCTGCCCTCCCATGTTCATCTGAAAATATGTGTTCTCCCTGCAGTTGTTGTCCCCAGATGAGAGTTCCCTTGTGCTGCCTCAGTTGAATCTCCTTTACTTGACAGAGATGTGCCTGAGCAGCGGCCCTCCCCAGCCCTATCCCAAATCATACTTATTTTGCATAGGAGATACCATGGTCATGAAGATTGTTCTCCCAGGGTTAGGTTAATTCATTGCATTCTGGGTATGCTGACCCCTGTGATTTCCCCAAATGTGGGAAACTCAACTGCATTATTTGTGGTAGTGGGGGACTGTGTTTGTGCTTTCCTCTGGTCAGCTCTGGTAAAAGTCAGATTTCTTTGTCTCAGATCTTCCTCTAGCCTTGTTCTTCTTTTGAGAGTTCCCTTGTGCTGCCTCAGTTGGATCTCCTTCACTTGACAGGGGGGTGCCCGAGCAGCGACCCTCCCCAGCTCTAGCCCAACTCCTACTTACCTGCCAGGTGAGATACTATGATCATGAAGATGCTTCTCCCAGGGCAAGGCTCACCCATTGCACTCTGGGTGTGCTGCCCCTGCGATTTCCCCAAATGTGGGAAACTTGACTGCATAATTTGTGTTTCCCCTGGTCGGCTCTCATATAATTCAGATCTCTTTGTCTCAGGTCTCTCTCCAGCCTAGTTTGCTGTCTGTTTCCACTTCTTTTTTCTTGAGCCCCTCCCTTCTATACCCTTGTGCACTATCCTGACTTCTCCCGTCTGCTTACTTTGTGCCTTCCAACGCACAATACAAACTACAGGTAGTGCTGCAGGGCCCACACCCTTTTACTTGCTTTACAGAGCAGCTCTGGAGCTGTTACAGTGCCCAGCTGCTGCAAGAAATCAGCTTGAATGCTTCAGGGGCTGGGGCATAGCCAACATGAGCCCCACACCGAAGGAGGGTGGAGGTGTTTAATGCGAACTAGGGGTCATCCAAGCGCCGCAAAAGGCCGCCATGCCCTGCACACCCCTTTATTCTTTTCATATGCAGACGAGGGTTGAAGCCAACTTTGACCCACTGCTTGGATGACATCACCATATTCAAATCCATCTGCTGCAGGCCTTCCCCCAGGAATGCTTGCACTAGTTGTTGCATTTGGTTTGTTGTTTGGGGGTGCTTCAGTATTAGGCAGCCTTCTGCCCTCCCATGTTCATCTGAAAATATGTGTTCTCCCTGCAGTTGTTGTCCCCAGATGAGAGTTCCCTTGTGCTGCCTCAGTTGAATCTCCTTTACTTGACAGAGATGTGCCTGAGCAGCGGCCCTCCCCAGCCCTATCCCAAATCATACTTATTTTGCATAGGAGATACCATGGTCATGAAGATTGTTCTCCCAGGGTTAGGTTCATTCATTGCATTCTGGGTATGCTGACCCCTGTGATTTCCCCAAATGTGGGAAACTCAACTGCATTATTTGTGGTAGTGGGGGACTGTGTTTGTGCTTTCCTCTGGTCAGCTCTGGTAAAAGTCAGATTTCTTTGTCTCAGATCTTCCTCTAGCCTTGTTCTTCTTTTGAGAGTTCCCTTGTGCTGCCTCAGTTGGATCTCCTTCACTTGACAGGGGGGTGCCCGAGCAGCGACCCTCCCCAGCTCTAGCCCAACTCCTACTTACCTGCCAGGTGAGATACTATGATCATGAAGATGCTTCTCCCAGGGCAAGGCTCACCCATTGCACTCTGGCTGTGCTGCCCCTGCGATTTCCCCAAATGTGGGAAACTTGACTGCATAATTTGTGTTTCCCCTGGTCGGCTCTCATATAATTCAGATCTCTTTGTCTCAGGTCTCTCTCCAGCCTAGTTTGCTGTCTGTTTCCACTTCTTTTTTCTTGAGCCCCTCCCTTCTATACCCTTGTGCACTATCCTGACTTCTCCCATCTGCTTACTTTGTGCCTTCCAACGCACAATGCAAACTACAGGTAGTGCTGCAGGGCCCACACCCTTTTACTTGCTTTACAGAGCAGCTCTGGAGCTGTTACAGTGCCCAGCTGCTGCAAGAAATCAGCTTGAATGCTTCAGGGGCTGGGGCATAGTCAACATGAGCCCCACACCGAAGGAGGGTGGAGGTGTTTAATGCGAACTAGGGGTCATCCAAGCGCCGCAAAAGGCCGCCATGCCCTGCACACCCCTTTTTTCTTTTCATATGCAGACGAGGGTTGAAGCCAACTTTGACCCACTGCTTGGATGACATCACCATATGCAAATCCATCTGCTGCAGGCCTTCCCCCAGGAATGCTTGCACTAGTAGTTGCATTTGGTTCGTTGTTTGGGGGTGCTTCAGTTTTAGGCAGCCTTCTGCCCTCCCATGTTCATCTGAAAATATGTGTTCTCCCTGCAGTTGTTGTCCCCAGATGAGAGTTCCCTTGTGCTGCCTCAGTTGAATCTCCTTTACTTGACAGAGATGTGCCTGAGCAGCGGCCCTCCCCAGCCCTATCCCAAATCATACTTATTTTGCATAGGAGATACCTTGGTCATGAGGATTTTTCTCCCAGGGTGAGGTTCATTCATTGCATTCTGGGTATGCTGACCCCTGTGATTTCCCCAAATGTGGGAAACTCGACTGCATTATTTGTGGTAGTGGGGGACTGTGTTTGTGCTTTCCTCTGGTCAGCTCTGGTAAAAGTCAGATTTCTTTGTCTCAGATCTTCCTCTAGCCTTGTTCTTCTTTCGAGAGTTCCCTTGTGCTGCCTCAGTTGGATCTCCTTCACTTGACAGGGGGTGCCCAAGCAGCAATCCTCCACAGCTCTAGCCCAACTCCTACTTACCTGCCAGGGGAGATACTATGATCTTCACTGTTAGGGCAATCAGGATGTGGAATTCCCTGCCAGGGAAGGTGGTAATGGCGGACTCTGTAATTGGATTTAAAAAAGGAATGGATACATTTCTGAATGAAAAAGCTATCCAAGGTTATAATACTTAAAATATCAACATGGTTAATCCGGGGGTAACATGAGTTGTAGTAGTTAACTAGTCATAAAACATTATTCAGCAAGTATGTAGAATCATCACAACTTAAAACAGGTTGAACACGATGGGCAATTTGCCTCTTTTCAACCTCAAAAACTATATTACTATATGTTACTATATTACTATGTTACTGTAGTATACAGAACACCACAATGTAATGAGCAGTGATAGTGAGCACTGATGAGGATACTAGAACTGACACTGAGCAGCAAGATGCAGCACTGGACTATTAGTAATGTACTGTAGTATGCTGAGCACCACAATGCAGCACAAGACAATGAGCAGTGATACTGAGCACTGATGAGGATACTACTGAGAACTGACACTGAGCAGGAGAGACACACTACTAGTATTACTGAGCAGCAATAAGTAACCACTGATACTGAGCACTGATATTGAGATTTCCACTGAGAGAACATAGCCACGTCCTCTCCGCTCCCTCTTCAATGCACGAGTAAAAATGGCGGCAACGCGCAGCTCTTTATATGAAATCCGAATCTCGCGAGAATCCGACAGCGGGATGATGACATTTTCCCTTGTTCAGGTTTTCCGAGTCAGGCGGGAACAACCGAGCCTGCCTCGGACCAGTGTAAACCACGTGGAGTTCGTGGGGAATTCGGTTCTCGGAGAACCGAACCCGCTCCTCTCTACCTTATACCCATATATTTTTTTATTTTCAATCTAAGCCCCTGCAGTTTTCTGTAAGCATCTGCTTCGCTATGATGATCAACAAGTCACAAGGGCAAACACTCAGGGCTTGAGGCGTAGATCTTAGGACCAGCTGCTACAAGCATGGCAGAGGTGTCACTATCACTGGTGACACCCAGAGAGGTGGCGAAGGAGATTGTAATGCAGTGCGCGCAGATAAGCAGCGCAATGGTAAAAAGGAGGCATGGTTTCATAGGTAGGGGCGTGGCCTGGTGGCCTGAATCTACATTTTGTTGCTCCGGGTGTCCCGGGGGTTGGGGGCTGCACCCGGGGACTAGTGTGTGAGCGGTGCTGGCTCCTGCACAGTGACAGGACATGGCCACCCAGCATGACGCCTCCCTTCTTGACCAATCTGTAATTGCAGTTGCACTGCAGTTCAGCGTGATCATAAAAAATGGTGTAGCCTCCTGCTGGTGCAGACTGTATGTGCGCGCAGGAAGCCGCCACCATTTTTGTGATCACAGCGGCTGAATGTGATGTCATACAGCCGCTGTGACCACGCCCCCTGTGTCTCCTCCGTTGCAGACCCCATTTTGAAGCCTTGCCCCCGCACCGCTCCATCCCTGACTTGGAAATGGAGTGTTGCTGACCCCCCTCTCCCCCCCTGCCCCGATTGACAGGCAGAGGCGATCGCATTCTCTGCGGGGTGCCGCAGAAAATGCAGGCACATGCGTATGCTCTTAGCAATTTTTGCAGTTGGATCGCTTACTGTGATTGCAATCCAACCTGAATCAGGCCCTATTACCTATCACAATGCGCTGCGGGCAGTACAAAATTGGTTTAATATGGGAGAAAAAACCCCAGACCTGTGCTCCTTAACTGTACCTGGTGGCTCGTGGAGCGGCTGCCCAGTAATCAGTGTCCACGCCAGTGCGCACACGGTCCACCCCCTACGGCCACGCTCCCCTTCATCAGCGGCCTCGTGATCCGGAAGGGCGGTGCGTGTGTGACTGACCTTAGGAAGAAACCGGAGCCTCCGCTGCAGTGACCCAGCAACCAGGGCACGGGAGTATACAGCGCCGCTGGGAGTGAAGAAGCTGCAGTAAAGATGTCTATTAGACCTAGCCTGCTGCAGCCCTTGTAGATTCTCATAAAAAAAGTTCTTATTTTCTTGTCAAAATTAATAGCTAAGAATAGGCTGCCTGAGGCAGGCCCCTGTTAAGTGGCCTGCTACTGAAGGCACCAACTACAAACTGAGCTCCCTGTTCATGGAAGCGAGGTTATAGAGGAGAATGCGCTGAGCATCTTGGGAACAGTCAAAAGCTTTGAGCCGGTTGGTGCCTCAGATCAAGATCCTACTCTACACCCCAATGTGAATCCTTGTGGAGTCCAGTGTACCCCACAGAAGAAATTAATGTGTCACACCCATTGGCAGCAACCTTAGAATAGCTGCTGACGGGCACAATTGAGAAAGGAAGGGGGGGGGGGGCATTTGAATCCAGCACATAGATGCAATTCAAATATGTAATTTGAACCTTCCTATTTTAAAATATAATGGATGAACTTCACCCTGTGATAACAATCTTCATGATATAGAGATCTCATATGCAAAATAAGTATGAGTTGGGATAGGGCTGGGGAGGGTGGCTGCTCGGGCAAGCCCCTCCCCCGTCAAGTTAAGGAGATTCAACTGAGGAAGCACAAGGGAACTCTCGTCTGGGGACAACAACTGCAGGGAGACCACATTTTTTCAGATGAACATGGGAGGGCGGAAGGCTGCCTAATACTGAAGCACCATCAAATATCAAACCATATGCAATAACTAGTACAAGCATTCCTGGGGGAAGGTCTGCAGGAGACGAATTTGCATACGGTGATGTCATCCAAGCAGTGGGCCAAAGTTGGCTGGAACCCTCATCTGCATATGAAAAGAGAAAAGGGTTATGCAGGGCATGGCGGCCTTTTGCGGCGCTTGGATGACCCCTAGTTCGCATTAAACACCTCCACCCTCCTTCGGTGTGGGGCTCATGTTGGCTATGCCCCAGCCCCTGAAGCATTCAAGCTGATTTCTTGCAGCAGCTGGGCACTGTAACAGCTCCAGAGCTGCTCTGTAAGGCAAATAAAAGGGTGTGGGCCCTGCAGCACTACCTGTAGTTCGCATTGTGCGTTGGAAGGCACAAAGTAAGCAGACGGGAGAAGTCAGGATAGTGCGCAAGGGCATAGAAGGGAGCGGCTCAAGAAAAGAGAAGTGGAAACAGACAGCAAACTAGGCTGGAGAGAGACCTGAGACAAAGAGATCTGAATTATACGAGAGCCGACCAGGGGAAACACAAATTATGCAGTCAAGTTTCCCATATTTGGGGAAATCGCAGGGGCAGCACACCCAGAGTGCAATGGTTGAGCCTTGCCCTGGGAGAAGCACCTTCAAGATCATAGTATCTCACCTGGCAGGTAAGTAGGAGTTGGGCTAGAGCTGGGGAGGGTCGCTGCTCGGGCACCCCCCTGTCAAGTGAAGGAGATCCAACTGAGGCAGCACAATGGAACTCTCGAAAGAAGAACAAGGCTAGAGGAAGATCTGAGACAAAGAAATCTGACTTTTACCAGAGCTGACCAGCGGAAAACACAAACACAGTCCCCAACTACCACAAATAATGCAGGCGAGTTTCCCACATTTGGGTAAATCACAGGGGTCAGCATACCCAGAATGCAATGAATGAACCTCACCCTGGGTGAACAATTTTCATGACCATGGTGTCTCCTATGCAAAATAAGTATGATTTGGGATAGGGCTGGGGAGGGCCGCTGCTCAGGCACATCTCTGTCAAGTAAAGGAGATTCAACTGAGGCAGCACAAGGGAACTCTCATATGGGGACAACAACTGCAGGGAGAACACATATTTTCAGATTAACATGGGAGGGCAGAAGGCTGCCTAATACTGAAGCACCCCCAAACAACAAACCAAATGCAACAACTAGTGCAAGCATTCCTGGGGGAAGGCCTGCAGCAGATGGATTTGCATATGGTGATGTTATCCAAGCAGTGGGTCAAAGTTGGCTTCAACCCTCATCTGCATATGAAAAGAGAAAAGGGGCGTGCAGGGCATGGCGGCCTTTTGCGGTGCTTGGATGACCCCTAGATCGCATTAAACACCCCCACCCTCCTTTGGTGTGGGGCTCATGTTGGCCATGCCCCATCCCATGAAGCATTCAAGCTGATTTCTTGCAGCAGCTGGGCACTGTAACAGCTCCAGAGCTGCTCTGTAAGGCAAGTAAAAGGGTGTGGGCCCTGCAGCACTACCTGTAGTTTGCATTGTGCATTGGAAGGCACAAAGTAAGCAGACGGGAGGAGAAGTCAGGATAGTGCACAAGGGTATAGAAGGGAGGGGCTCAAGAAAAAAGAAGTGGAAACAGAGAGCAAACTAGGCTGGAGAGAGACCTGAGACAAAGAGATCTGAATTATACGAGAGCCGACCAGAGGAAACACAAATTATGCAGTCAAATGTCCCACATTTGGGGAAATCGTAGGAGCAGCACACCCAGTGTGCAATGGGTGAGCCTTGCCCTGGGAATAGCACCTTCCTGATTATAGTATCTCACCTGGGTGTGCTGCCCCTGCGATTTCCCCAAATGTGGGAAACTTGACTGCATAATTTGTGTTTCCCCTGGTCGGCTCTCATATAATTCAGATCTCTTTGTCTCAGGTCTCTCTCCAGCCTAGTTTGCTGTCTGTTTCCACTTCTTTTTTCTTGAGCCCCTCCCTTCTATACCCTTGTGGACTATCCTGACTTCTCCTCCTGTCTGCTTACTTTGTGCCTTCCAATGCACAATGCAAACTACAGGTAGTGCTGCAGGGCCCACACCCTTTTACTTGCCTTACAGAGCAGCTCTGGAGCTGTTACAGTGCCAAGCTGCTGCAAGAAATCAGCTTGAATGCTTCAGGGGCTGGGGCATGGCCAACATGAGCCCCACACCGAAGGAGGGTGGGGGTGTTTAATGCGAACTAAGGGTCATCCAAGCGCCGCAAAAGGCCGCCATGCCCTGCATACCCCTTTTCTCTTTTCATATGCAGATGAGGGTTCCAGCCAACTTTGGCCCACTGCTTGGATGACATCACTATATGCATATCCGTCTTCTGCAGACCTTCCCCCAGGAATGCTTGTACTAGTTGTTGCATTTGGTTTGTTGTTTGGGGGTGCTTCAGTATTAGGCAGCCTTCTGCCCTCCCATGTTCATCTGAAAATATGTGTTCTCACTGCAGTTGTTGTCCCCAGATGAGAGTTCCCTTGTGCTGCCTCAGTTGAATCTCCTTTACTCTAAAACTTGTAAAACTTAGCAAAAGTGTTTACTAAATAGCTGCTCGGCAAAGTTGCAATGCCGAGACTCCCCGACCAGCTGCCCAGGATGAACCCACCTTTCTAGTAGAATGGGTCTTCACCTAATTCAGTAACGGCAATCCTGCCGTGGAATGAGCATGCTGAATCTTACCACAGATCCAGCGCATAATTGTCTACATGGAAGCAGGACACCCAATCCTGTTGGGAGCATACAGGACAAACAGAGCCTCTGTTTTCCTAATCTGAACCGTTCTGGTGACATAAATTTTCAAAGTTCTGACCACAGCCAGAGACTTTGACTCAACGAAGGTGTCAGTGGCCAAAGGCACCATGTGGAAAGATGAACCACCTTCGGCAGAAATAGTTGACGTGTCCTCAATTCTGCTCTATCTTCATGAAATATCAAATAAAGGCTCTTGTGATACTGCATGGTTTGTACTGTTTTCCATGTGCTCCCAGATCTTTCAAGCAAGAAGCATGGTCAAGAAAGTTCTGTTTGAAAAGAAACAACATTTACTGTCAT
Source organism: Pseudophryne corroboree (assembly GCF_028390025.1). Lineage (NCBI taxonomy): Eukaryota > Metazoa > Chordata > Amphibia > Anura > Myobatrachidae > Pseudophryne > Pseudophryne corroboree. The sequence continues at coordinate 66,916 of NW_026967738.1, forward strand.
TGTTATAGAATTTGGGAGAAAAAACAAGAAGAAATCTGCACTGTTGACGCACTGGACAGAATGAATGAATCATAAAATATAACCTTTATTAAGTATGTATTAAAATTGGATAAATATTAATATTATTATCCCAAACTGCAGTGAAACATAAAGGTTAAAATCACAGAACTAACATACATGTGCATAAGAAGAATAAAGAGATGTGAAAAAAAGGTTTAAAAAGCGTGTCCGTGTGTGATTATTTTTGAAGGCACAACCCTGGCGGGGTTGTTTATATAGATATATATGTTGCTAATAATCACTTTCTAGCGTAATGTTATTAAATAGCTGTTAGTATCTATGTCGTCAGGTACCACTGGGTCGTATCATATATACTCCTGTGGGAAACTTGACTGCATAATTTGTGTTTCCCCTGGTCGGCTCTCGTATAATTCAGATCTCTTTGTCTCAGGTCTCTCTCCAGCCTAGTTTGCTGTCTGTTTCCACTTCTCTTTTCTTGAGCCGCTGCCTTCTATGCCCTTGTGCACTCTCCAGACTTCTCCTGTCTGCTTACTTTGTGCCTTCCAACGCACAATGCAAACTACAGGTAGTGCTGCAGGGCCCACACCCTTTTACTTGCCTTACAGAGCAGCTCTGGAGCTGTTACAGTGCCCAGCTGCAGCAAGAAATCAGCTTGAATGCTTCAGGGGCTGGGGCATAGCCAACATGAGCCCCACACCGACGGAGGGTGGAGGTGTTTAATGCAAACTAGGGGTCAGCCAAGCGCCGCAAAAGGCCGCCATGCCCTGCATGCCCCTTTTCTCTTTTCATATGCAGACGAGGGTTGAAGCCAACTTTGACCCACTGCTTGGATGACATCACCATATGCAAATCCATCTGCGGCAGGCCTTCCCCCAGGAATGCTTGCACTAGTTGTTGCATTTGGTTTGTTGTTTGGGGGTGCTTCAGTATTAGGCAGCCTTCTGCCCTCCCATGTTCATCTGAAAATATGTGTTCTCCCTGCAGTTGTTGTCCCCAGATGAGAGTTCCCTTGTGCTGCCTCAGTTGAATCTCCTTTACTTGACAGAGATGTGCCTGAGCAGCGGCCCTCCCCAGCCCTATCCCAAATCATACTTATTTTGCATAGGAGATACCATGGTCATGAAGATTGTTCTCCCAGGGTTAGGTTCATTCATTGCGTTCTGGGTATGCTGACCTCTGTGATTTCCCCAAATGTGGGAAACTCAACTGCATTATTTGTGGTAGTGGGGGACTGTGTTTGTGCTTTCCTCTGGTCAGCTCTGGTAAAAGTCAGATTTCTTTGTCTCAGATCTTCCTCTAGCCTTGTTCTTCTTTCAAGAGTTCCCTTGTGCTGCCTCAGTTGGATCTCCTTCACTTGACAGGGGGGTGCCCGAGCAGCGACCCTCCCCAGCTCTAGCCCAACTCCTACTTACCTGCCAGGTGAGATACTATGATCATGAAGTTGCTTCTCCCTGGGCAAGGCTCACCCATTGCACTCTGGGTGTGCTGCCCCTGCGATTTCCCCAAATATGGGAAACTTGATTGCATAATTTGTGTTTCCCCTAGTCGGCTCTCATATAATTCAGATCTCTTTGTCTCAGGTCTCTCTCCAGCCTAGTTTGCTCTCTGTTTCCACTTCTTTTTTCTTGAGCCCCTCCCTTCTATACCCTTGTGCACTATCCTGACTTCTCCTCCTGTCTGCTTACTTTGTGCCTTCCGATGCACAATGCAAACTACAGGTAGTGCTGCAGGGCCCACACCCTTTTACTTGCCTTACAGAGCAGCTCTGGAGCTGTAACAGTGCCAAGCTGCTGCAAGAAATCAGCTTGAATGCTTCAGGGGCTGGGGCATGGCCAACATGAGCCCCACACCGAAGTAGGGTGGGGGTGTTTAATGCGAACTAAGGGTCATCCAAGCGCCGCAAAAGGCCGCCATGCCCTGCATACCCCTTTTCTCTTTTCATATGCAGATGAGGGTTCCAGCCAACTTTGGCCCACTGCTTGGATGACATCACTGTATGCAAATCCGTCTTCTGCAGACCTTCCCCCAGGAATGCTTGTACTAGTTGTTGCATTTGGTTTGTTGTTTGGGGGTGCTTCAGTATTAGGCAGCCTTCTGCCCTCCCATGTTCATCTGAAAATATGTATTCTCCCGGCAGTTGTTGTCCCCAGATGAGAGTTCCCTTGTGCTGCCTCAGTTGAATCTCCTTTACTTGACAGAGATGTGCCTGAGCAGCGGCCCTCCCCAGCCCTATCCCAAATCATACTTATTTTGCATAGGAGATACCATGGTCATAAAGATTGTTCTCTCAGGGTGAGGTTCATTCATTGCATTCTGGGTATGCTGACCCCTGTGATTTCCCCAAATGTGGGAAACTCAACTGCATTATTTGTGGTAGTGGGGGACTGTGTTTGTGTTTTCCTCTGGTCAGCTCTGGTAAAAGTCAGATTTCTTTGTCTCAGATCTTCCTCTAGCCTTGTTCTTCTTTCGAGAGTTCCATTGTGCTGCCTCAGTTTGATCTCCTTCACTTGACAGGGGGGTACCCGAGCAGCGACCCTCCCCAGCTCTAGCCCAACTCCTACATAACTGCCAGGTGAGATACTATGATCATGAAGGTGCTTCTCCCAGGGCAAGGCTCACCCATTGCACTCTGGGTGTGCTGCTCCTGCGATTTCCCCAAATGTGGGAAACTTGACTGCATAATTTGCGTTTCCCCTGGTCGGCTCTCGTATAATTCAGATCTCTTTGTCTCAGGTCTCTCTCCAGCCTAGTTTGCTGTCTGTTTCCACTTCTCTTTTCTTGAGCCGCTGCCTTCTATGCCCTTGTGCACTCTCCTGACTTCTCCTGTCTGCTTACTTTGTGCCTTCCAACGCACAATGCAAACTACAGGTAGTGCTGCAGGGCCCACACCCTTTTACTTGCCTTTCAGAGCAGCTCTGGAGCTGTTACAGTGCCCAGCTGCTGCAAGAAATCAGCTTGAATGCTTCAGGGGCTGGGGCATAGCCAACATGAGCCCCACACCGACGGAGGGTGGAGGTGTTTAATGCGAACTAAGGGTCATCCAAGCGCCGCAAAAGGCCGCCATGCCCTGCATACCCCTTTTCTCTTTTCATATGCAGATGAGGGTTCCAGCCAACTTTGGCCCACTGCTTGGATGACATCACCGTATGCAAATACGTCTTCTGCAAACCTTCCCCCAGGAATGCTTGTACTAGTTGTTGCATTTGGTTTGTTGTTTGGGGTGCTTCAGTATTAGGCAGCCTTCTGCTCTCCCATGTTCATCTGAAAATATGTGTTCTCCCTGCAGTTGTTGTCCCCAGATGAGAGTTCTCTTGTGCTGCCTCAGTTGAATCTCCTTTACTTGACAGAGATGTGCCTGAGCAGCGGCCATCCCCAGCCCTATCCCAAATCATACTTATTTTGCATAGGAGATACCATGGTCATGAAGATTGTTCTTCCAGGGTGAGGTTCATTCATTGCATTCTGGGTATGCTGACCCCTGTGATTTCCCCAAATGTGGGAAACTCGACTGCATTATTTGTGGTAGTGGGGGACTGTGTTTGTGCTTTCCTCTGGTCAGCTCTGGTAAAAGTCAGATTTCTTTGTCTCAGATCTTCCTCTAGCCTTGTTCTTTTTTTGAGAGTTTCCTTGTGCTGCCTCAGTTGGATTTCCTTCACTTGACAGGGGGGTGCCCGAGCAGCGACCCTCCCCAGCTCTAGCCCAACTCCTACTTACCTGCCAGGTGAGATACTATGATCAGGAAGGTGCTTCTCCCAGGGCAAGGCTCACCCATTGCACTCTGGGTGTGCTGCTCCTACGATTTCCCCAAATGTGGGACACTTGACTACATAATTTGTGTTTCCTCTGGTCGGCTACTCGTATAATTCAGATCTCTTTGTCTCAGGTCTCTCTCCAGCCTAGTTTGCTGTCTGTTTCCACTTCTCTTTTCTTGAGCCCCTGCCCTTGCCCTTGTGCACTCTCCTGACTTCTCCTGTCTGCTTACTTTGTGCCTTCCAACGCACAATGCAAACTACAGGTAGTGCTGCAGGGCCAACACCCTTTTACTTGCCTTACAGAGCAGCTCTGGAGCTGTTACAGTGCCCAGCTGCTGCAAGAAATCAGCTTGAATGCTTCAGGGGCTGGGGCATAGCCAACATGAGCCCCACACCGACGGAGGGTGGAGGTGTTTAATGCGAACTAAGGGTCATCCAAGCGCCGCAAAAGGCCGCCATGCCCTGCATACCCCTTTTCTCTTTTCATATGCAGATGAGGGTTCCAGCCAACTTTGGCCCACTGCTTGGATGACATCACCGTATGCAAATCCGTCTTCTGCAGACCTTTTCCCAGGAATGCTTGTACTAGTTGTTGCATTTGGTTTGTTGTTTGGGGGTGCTTCAGTATTAGGCAGCCTTCTGCTCTCCCATGTTCATCTGAAAATATGTGTTCTCCCTGCAGTTGTTGTCCCCAGATGAGAGTTCCCTTGTGCTGCCTCAGTTGAATCTCCTTTACTTGACAGGGATGTGCCTGAGCAGCGGCCCTCCCCAGCCCTATCCCAAATCATACTTATTTTGCATAGGAGATACCATTGTCATGAAGATTGTTCTCCCAGGGTGAGGTTCATTCATTGCATTCTGGGTATGCTGACCCCTGTCATTTCCCCAAATGTGGGAAACTCGACTGCATTATTTGTGGTAGTGGGGGACTGTGTTTGTGCTTTCCTCTGGTCAGCTCTGGTAAAAGTCAGATTTCTTTGTCTCAGATCTTCCTCTAGCCTTGTTCTTTTTTCGAGAGTTTCCTTGTGCTGCCTCAGTTGGATCTCCTTCACTTGACAGGGGGGTGCCCGAACAGCGACCCTCCCCAGCTCTAGCCCAACTCCTACTTACCTGCCAGGTGAGATACTATGATCAGGAAGGTGCTTCTCCCAGGGCAAGGCTCACCCAATGCACTCTGGGTGTGCTGCTCCTACGATTTCCCCAAATGTGGGACACTTGATTACATAATTTGTGTTTCCTCTGGTCGGCTCTCGTATAATTCAGATCTCTTTGTCTCAGGTCTCTCTCCAGCCTAGTTTGCTGTCTGTTTCCACTTCTCTTTTCTTGAGCAGCTCCCTTCTATGCCCTTGTGCACTATCCTGACTTCTCCCGTCTGCTTACTTTGTGCCTTCCAACGCACAATGCAAACTACAGGTAGTGCTGCAGGGCCCACACCCTTTTACTTGCTTTACAGAGCAGCTCTGGAGCTGTTACAGTGCCCAGCTGCAGCAAGAAATCAGCTTGAATGCTTCAGGGGCTGGGGCATAGCCAACATGAGCCCCACACCGAAGGAAGGTGGAGGTGTTTAATGCAAACTAGGGGTCATCCAAGCGCCGCAAAAGGCCGCCATGCCCTGCACACCCCTTTTTTATTTTCATATGCAGACGAGGGTTGAAGCCAACTTTGACCCACTGCTTGGATGACATCACCATATGCAAATCCATCTGCTGCAGGCCTTCCCCCAGGAATGCTTGCACTAGTAGTTGCATTTGGTTTGTTGTTTGGGGGTGCTTCAGTGTTAGGCAGCCTTCTGCCCTCCCATGTTCATCTGAAAATATGTGTTCTCCCTGCAGTTGTTGTCCCCAGATGAGAGTTCCCTTGTGTTGCCTCAGTTGAATCTCCTTTACTTGACAGAGATGTGCCTGAGCAGCGGCCCTCCCCAGCCCTATCCCAAATCATACTTATTTTGCATAGGAGATACCATGGTCATGAAGATTGTTCTCCCAGGGTGAGGTTCATTCATTGCACTCTGGGTATGCTGACCCCTGTGATTTCCCCAAATGTGGGAAACTCGACTGCATTATTTGTGGTAGTGGGGGACTGCGTTCTTGCTTTCCTCTGGTCAGCTCTGGTAAAAGTCAGATTTCTTTGTCTCAGATCTTCCTCTAGCCTTGTTCTTCTTTCGAGAGTTCCCTTGTGCTGCCTCAGTTGGATCTCCTTCACTTGACAGGGGGTGCCCGAGCAGCAATCCTCCACAGCTCTAGCCCAACTCCTACTTACCTGCCAGGTGAGATACTATGATGTTCACTGTTAGGGCAATCAGGATGTGGAATTCCCTGCCAGGGAAGGTGGTAATGGCGGACTCTGTAATTGGATTTAAAAAAGGAATGGATACATTTCTGAATGAAAAAGCTATCCAAGGTTATAATACTTAAAATATCAACATGGTTAATCCGGGGGTAACATGAGTTATAGTAGCTAACTAGTCATAAAACATTATTCAGCAAGTATGTAGAATCATCACAACTTAAAACAGGTTGAACACGATGGGCAATTTGCCTCTATTCAACCTCAAAAACTATGTTACTATATGTTACTATATTACTATGTTACTGTAGTATACAGAACACCACAATGTAATGAGCAGTGATAGTGAGCACTGATGAGGATACTAGAACTGACACTGAGCAGCAAGATGCAGCACTGGACTATTAGTAATGTACTGTAGTATGCTGAGCACCACAATGCAGCACAAGACAATGAGCAGTGATACTGAGCACTGATGAGGATACTACTGAGAACTGACACTGAGCAGGAGAGACACACTACTAGTATTACTGAGCAGCAATAAGTAACCACTGATACTGAGCACTGATATTGAGATTTCCACTGAGAGAACATAGCCACGTCCTCTCCGCTCTCTCTTCAATGCACGAGTAAAAATGGCGGCAACGCGCAGCTCTTTATATGGAATCCGAATCTCGAGAGAATCCGACAGCGGGATGATGACATTTTCCCTTGTTCAGGTTTTCCGAGTCAGGCGGGAACAACCGAGCCTGCCTCGGACCAGTGTAAACCACATGGAGTTCGTCGGGAATTCGGTTCTCGGAGAACCGAACCCGCTCCTCTCTACCTTATACCCATCAATTTTTTTATTTTCAATCTAAGCCCCTGCAGTTTTCTGTAAGCATCTGCTTCGCTATGATGATCAACAAGTCACAAGGGCAAACACTCAGGGCTTGAGGCGTAGATCTTAGGACCAGCTGCTACAAGCATGGCAGAGGTGTCACTATCACTGGTGACACCCAGAGAGGTGGCGAAGGAGATTGTAATGCAGTGCGCGCAGATAAGCAGCGCAATGGTAAAAAGGAGGCATGGTTTCATAGGTAGGGGCGTGGCCTGGTGGCCTGAATCTACATTTTGTTGCTCCGGGTGTCCCGGGGGTTGGGGGCTGCACCCGGGGACTAGTGTGTGTGCGGTGCTGGCTCCTGCACAGTGACAGGGCATGGCCACCCAGCATGACGCCTCCATTCTTGACCATGCTGTAATTGCAGTCGCACTGCAGTTCAGCGTGATCATAAAAAATGGTGTAGCCTCCTGCTGGTGCAAACTGTATGTGCGCGCAGGAAGCCGCCACCATTTTTGTGATCACAGCGGCTGAATGTGATGTCATACAGCCGCTGTGACCACGCCCCCTGTGTCTCCTCCGTTGCAGACCCCATTTTGAAGCCTTGCCCCCGCACCGCTCCATCCCTGACTTGGAAATGGAGTGTTGCTGACCCCCCTCTCCCCCCCCCGCCCCGATTGACAGGCAGAGGCGATCGCATTCTCTGCGGGGTGCCGCAGAAAATGCAGGCACATGCGTATGCTGTTAGCAATTTTTGCAGTTGGATCGCTTATTGTGATTGCATTCCAACCTGAATCAGGCCCTATTACCTATCACAATGCGCTGCGGGCAGTACAAAATTGGGTTAATATAGGAGTAAAACTCCCAGACCTGTGCTCCTTAACTGTACCTGGTGGCTAGTGGAGCGGCTGCCCAGTAATCAGTGTCCACGCCAGTGCGCACACGGTCCACCCCCTACGGCCACGCTCCCCTTCATCAGCGGCCTCGTGATCCGGAAGGGCGGTGTGTGTGTGACTGACCTTAGGAAGAAACTGGAGCCTCCGCTGCAGTGACCCAGCAACCAGGGCACGGGAGTATACAGCGCCGCTGGGAGTGATGAAGCTGCAGTAAAGATGTCTATTAGACCTAGCCTGCTGCAGCCCTTGTAGATTCTCATAAAACAAGTTCTTCTTTTCTTGTCAAAATTAATAGCTAAGAATAGGCTGCCTGAGGCAGGCCCCTGTTAAGTGGCCTGCTACTGAAGGCACCAACTACAAACTGAGCTCCCTGTTCATGGAAGCGGGGTTATAGAGGAGGATGCGCTGAGCATCTTGGGAACAGTCAAAAGCTTTGAGCCGGTTGGTGCCTCAGATCAAGATCCTACTCTACACCCCAATGTGAATCCTTGTGGAGTCCAGTGTACCCCACAGAAGAAATTAATGTGTCACACCCATTGGCAGCAACCTTAGAATAGCTGCTGACGGGCACAATTGAGAAAGGAAGGGGGGGGGGGGGGGACATTTGAATCCAGCACATAGATGCAATTCAAATATGTAATTTGTACCTTCCTATTTTAAAATATAATGGATGAACCTCACCCTGTGAGAACAATCTTCATGATCAAGAGATCTCATATGCAAAATAAGTATGAGTTGGGATAGGGCTGGGGAGGGTGGCTGCTCGGGCAGCCCCTCCCCCGTCAAGTTAAGGAGATTCAACTGAGGACGCACAAGGGAACTCTCGTCTGGGGACAACAACTGCAGGGAGACCACATCTGTTCAGATGAACATGGGAGGGTGGAAGGCTGCCTAATATTGAAGCACCATCAAATATCAAACCATATGCAACAACTAGTACAAGCATTCCTGGGGGAAGGTCTGCAGAAGACGGATTTGCATACGGTGATGTCATCCAAGATGTGGGCCAAAGTTGGCTGGAACCCTCATCTGCATATGAAAAGAGAAAAGGGGCATGCAGGGCATGGCGGCCTTTTGCGGTGCTTGGATGACCCCTAGTTCGCATTAAACACCCCCACCCTACTTTGGTGTGGGGCTCATGTTGGCCATGCCCCATCCCCTGAAGCATTCAAGCTGATTTCTTGCAGCAGCTGGGCACTGTAACAGCTCCAGAGCTGTTCTGTAAGGCAAGTAAAAGGGTGTGGGCCCTGCAGCACCACCTGTAGTTCGCATTGTGCGTTGGAAGGCACAAAGTAAGCAGACGGGAGGAGAAGTCAGGATAGTGCGCAAGGGCATCCTTTTCTCTTAGTCCGTAGAGGATGCTGGGGTCACATTAAGAACCATGGGGTATAGACGGGATCCGCAAGAGACATGGGCACTTTAAGACTTTCAAAGGGTGTGAACTGGCTCCTCCCTCTATGCCCCTCCTCCAGACTCCAGTTATAGGAACTGTGCCCAGGGAGACGGACATTTCGAGGAAAGGATTTATTGTTAAACTAAGGTGAGCATCTTACCAGCTCACACCTTAAGCATGCCGCAGAACGTGGCATTCAACAGAACACAAGCCAACGGCATGAACAATTGCAGCAAAAAGCTGACCAGAACCATAACATAACATGTGTATAACCACAAGTAATAACTGCAGACACAGTATGGACTGGGACGGGTGCCCAGCATCCTCTACGGACTAAGAGAAAAGGATTTACCGGTAGGTATTAAAATCCTATTTTCTCATACGACCTAGAGGATGCTGGGGTCACATTAAGAACCATGGGGTTATACCAAAGCTCTTGAACGGGTGGGAGAGTGCGTACGACTCTGCAGCACCGAATGACCCAACTTGAGGTTATCATCAGCCAAGGTATCAAACTTGTAAAACTTAGCAAAAGTGTTTACTAAATAGCTGCTCGGCAAAGTTGCAATGCCGAGACTTCCCGACCAGCTGCCCAGGATGAACCCACCTTTCTAGTAGAATGGGTCTTCACCTAATTCAGTAACGGCAATCCTGCCATGGAATGAGCATGCTGAATCTTACCACAGATCCAGCGCATAATGGTCTACATGGAAGCAGGACACCCAATCCTGTTGGGAGCATACAGGACAAACAGAGCCTCTGTTTTCCTAATCTGAACCGTTCTGGTGACATAAATTTTCAAAGTTCTGACCACAGCCAGAGACTTTGACTCAACGAAGGTGTCAGTGGCCAAAGGCACCATGTGGAAAGATGAACCACCTTCGGCAGAAATTGTTGACGTGTCCTCAATTCTGCTCTATCTTCATGAAAGATCAAATAAAGGCTCTTGTGATACTGCATGGTTTGTACTGTTTTCCATGTGCTCCCAGATCTTTCAAGCAAGTAGCATGGTCAAGAAAGTTCTGTTTGAAAAGAAACAACATTTACTGTCATTGTTATAGAATTTGGGAGAAAAAACAAGAAGAAATCTGCACTGTTGACGCACTGGACAGAATGAATGAATCATAAAATATAACCTTTATTAAGTATGTATTAAAATTGGATAAATATTAATATTATTATCCCAAACTGCAGTGAAACATAAAGGTTAAAATCACAGAACTAACATACATGTGCATAAGAAGAATAAAGAGATGTGAAAAAAAGGTTTAAAAAGCGTGTCCGTGTGTGATTATTTTTGAAGGCACAACCCTGGCGGGGTTGTTTATATAGATATATATGTTGCTAATAATCACTTTCTAGCGTAATGTTATTAAATAGCTGTTAGTATCTATGTCGTCAGGTACCACTGGGTCGTATCCTATATACTCCCTTCACTCAATAGGGGTTACCTCCCGGGAAGCCATCCCCATTGGCGATTTTGTGGGGGTGATTGAGTTTAACCGGTAAGCTAACCTCCAATTTGTGGGGTGCTTAGGTAGATGGGGATCACTTATTTCTCTGTGTCCCCTAAGACTATATTCCTAAATTCAATACCACAGGGGGATAGCTTTCTATATCGGATAAGGAATCACTTGATAGGGAAATCTCTATGCATCATGGAAAGATCATATTTATTAATATCCAAACTAAAAAAATGATGAATAGCTTTAATTTAGCTGTTTAGATATAGTTAATTGGCGAGATATACCAACAGGTGCGGTTGCCTTAAGGAATATGGCAATTCCAATATAAATAGCAGCCCTCCTTCATATAATCAGCCAGATCTTATTAAATCTGGTCCAGATATAGCCGTTCAGATATACTTAATTGACAACATATATCAATCGGTGGGGTTGCCTTAAGGAATATAGCAATTCCAATTCTCATATAAATAGCAACCTTCCTTCATATATTCAGCCAGATCTTATTTAATCTGATCTAGGCGTAGGCAATAATGCTTTCCTTAGAGGTATAGCCACCTCAATTCTTATTAGGAAGCAAAGTGTCTGTCATAATGGTTTATCCAATTCATCTAAGAAATAATATATTCCATGTGTCAGAGATTCATTACTCTCTATTTACACTGTTAAAGAGTTAATTCTTATTATGTTACAGTGTAATGAAATTATCATATAGGGAGATGTGGCAATTCCATGTGCTATATATATAATAACCCTTAGTGGTCCAGATTCCACAATGAGGAATTTTCTTATAAACCGCTGAAACACACAGCTGTTTGACTGACTTCCAAATATATCTATCTCACTTTGTAACAGTCTTATGATAGAGAAACTGTTACATATTCGGTCACTTAGTTATCTAAAGGTAAACAGACTCAGTGTGAGGGTAATATAATATATCAAATGCGCTGTCAATAATCGTGGTAACTGGTGTAATAATGTGGTATATTGAGTATGCTAGTAAGGCATATAACTGCTCTCCAGCCTTTAAGTGTTACCAATCAATTTGTTACACTGTAAAGGATTTATGGTGTCCTGTTAGGACATGCAGCTGCTAGGCTGACTCAAAGATTTATCCATTTGTAACAATTATGTAACAGTTATATACATGTTACTGGTATTACATAGAAATAGTATGACACAGGCCAGCAGTCCCATGTGTCTAGATTCCACAATAGGAGATTTTCTTTGTCTTATAAACTGCTGGAACACACAGCTGCTAGACTGACTTCAAATATATATATTACTTTGTAACAGTCTTATAGTAAAGAGACTGTTACACACTGTCATATAGTTATCTCAAGGTTAGCAGATTCTGTGTGAGGATAGTGTTCTGTTAGAACATGCAGCTGCTAGGCTGACTCATAGAAAATGTATCCATTTGTAACAAATGACACATACAGCATTAAATTAATATCTATAGCAGCCCATGTGACATCTCTACTCTTATCATAATTGTCTGGTTATTGCCAATCTGGACAGCAGGAGTGATATATATTCACTAGTCCCAATATCCCATCATATAAATATACCCACACTGATATACTTTCTTATCAAGAGTTATTAGTAGCTATCTGTATGCACTTTAGACATTGTATCTGCTAAGTGACATCATATCTAGTGTATTCCTTTCTTATAGCTCAGCTTCTATTCCCTATTAGTGGAGACTAACAGCTAACATCATAATCATATATTTTTGTTTTATAACATTTCACATGAGTCAAATACACGCGGACACGCCGTGCCCTACACGTGTGTTTCACTGCATCTATGGCAACTTACATTAAAGCTAACAAGAAAGCACACTCGTTCTGTCTTTAAACTGATAAAAGAAACCCCAATAATATGGGGCATGCAAAAATTGAGATAAAACTCAGTTTTGCTCCTCTCCACGGAAATCTTTAATAAAAGGCGAAATATTTGTTAGTTCTGAAGAGAAACCAGAGCATGACCAAGATTCCACCTGTCGCCTGAGTGCCATGCCAGCAGTTCTCATTGAGCTCAAAGTGAGCACCCAATTTGAAAGAAAGATAGCAGATTTCTCACCAGGCTTCCCCTAGCTATAAACATGGTTTGTACTCTTTTCCATGTGTTCCCAGATCTTTCAAGCAATTAGTATAGTCAAGAAAGTTCTGTTTGAAAAGAAACAAACATTTACTGTCATTTCTATGCAAATGAGCTTACATTAAAGCACACTCGTTCTATCTTTAAACAGATAAAATAAAACCCCAATAAGATGGGGAATGCAAAATTTGAGATAAAACTCAGTTTTGCTCCTCTCCACGGAAATCTTTAGTAAAAGGCGAAAGATTTGTTCGTTCTGAAGAGAAACCAGAGCATGACCAAGATTCCACCTGTCGCCTGAGTGCCATGCCAGCAGTCCTCATTCAGCTCAAAGTGAGCACCCAATTTGAAAGAAAGAAAGCAGATTTCTCACCAGGCTTCCCCTTGCTATAAGCATGGTTTGTACTCTTTTCCATGTGCTCCCAGATCTTTCAAGCAAGTAGCATGGTCAAGAAAGTTCTGTTTGAAAAGAAACAGACATTTACTGTCATTGTTATACAAATAAACTTACATTAAAGCCAACAAGAAAGCACACTCATTCTGTCCTTAAACTGATAAAAGAAACCCCAATAATATGGGGCATGCAAAAATTGAGATAAAACTCAGTTTTGCTCCTCTCCACGGAAATCTTTAGTAAAAGGCGAAAGATTTGTTCGTTCTGAAGAGAAACCAGAGCATGACCAAGATTCCACCTGTCGCCTGAGTGCCATGCCAGCAGTCCTCATTCAGCTCAAAGTGAGCACCCAATTTGAAAGAAAGAAAGCAGATTTCTCACCAGGCTTCCCCTTGCTATAAGCATGGTTTGTACTCTTTTCCATGTGCTCCCAGATCTTTCAAGCAAGTAGCATGGTCAAGAAAGTTCTGTTTGAAAAGAAACAGACATTTACTGTCATTGTTATACAAATAAACTTACATTAAAGCCAACAAGAAAGCACACTCATTCTGTCCTTAAACTGATAAAAGAAACCCCAATAATATGGGGCATGCAAAAATTGAGATAAAACTCAGTTTTGCTCCTCTCCACGGAAATCTTTAATAAATGGCGAAAGATTTGTTCATTCTGAAGAGAAACCAGAGCATGACCAAGATTCCACCTGTCGCCTGAGTGCCATGCCAGCAGTCCTCATTCAGATCAAAGTGAGCGCCCAATTTGAAAGAAAGCAGATTTCTCACCTGGCTTCTCCTTGCTATAAGCATGGTTTGTACTGTATTCCATGTGCTCCCAGATCTTTCAAGCAAGTAGCATGGTCAAGAAAGTTCTGTTTGAAAAGAAACAAACATTTACTGTAATTTCTATGCAAATGAGCTTTCATTAAAGCACACTCATTCTATCTTTAAACCGATAAAAGAAAATCCAAAAAGATGGGGCATGCAAAAATTGAGGTAAAACTCAGTTTTGCTCCTCTCCACGGAAATCTTTAGTAAAAGGCGAAAGATTTGTTCGTTCTGAAGAGAAACCAGAGCATGACCAAGATTTTCATCTGAAAATATGTGTTCTCCCTGCAGTTGTTGTCCCCAGATGAGAGTTCCCTTGTGCTGCCTCAGTTGAATCTCCTTTACTTGACAGAGATGTGCCTGAGCAGCGGCCCTCCCCAGCCCTATCCCAAATCATACTTATTTTGCACAGGAGATACCATGGTCATGAAGATTGTTCTCCCAGGGTGAGGTTCATTCATTGCATTCTGGGTATGCTGACCCCTGTGATTTCCCCAATGTGGGAAACTCGACTGCATTATTTGTGGTAGTGGGGGACTGTGTTTGTGCTTTCCTCTGGTCAGCTCTGGTAAAAGTCAGATTTCTTTGTCTCAGATCTTCCTCTAGCCTTGTTCTTCTTTCGAGAGTTCCCTTGTGCTGCCTCAGTTGGATCTCCTTCACTTGACAGGGGGTGCCCGAGCAGCAATCCTCCACAGCTCTAGCCCAACTCCTACTTACCTGCCAGGTGAGATACTATGATCTTCACTGTTAGGGCAATCAGGATGTGGAATTCCCTGCCAGGGAAGGTGGTAATGGCGGACTCTGTAATTGGATTTAAAAAAGGAATGGATACATTTCTGAATGAAAAAGCTATCTAAGGTTATAATACTTAAAATATCAACATGGTTAATCCGGGGGTAACATGAGTTATAGTAGCTAACTAGTCATAAAATATTATTCAGCAAGTATGTAGAATCATCACAACTTAAAACAGGTTGAACACGATGGGCAATTTGCCTCTATTCAACCTCAAAAACTATGTTACTATATGTTACTATATTACTATGTTACTGTAGTATACAGAAAACCAAAATGCAATGAACAGTGATAGTGAGCACTGATGAGGATACTAGAACTGACACTGAGCAGCAAGATGCAGCACTGGACTATTAGTAATGTACTGTAGTATGCTGAGCACCACAATGCAGCACAAGACAATGAGCAGTGATACTGAGCACTGATGAGGATACTACTGAGAACTGACACTGAGCAGGAGAGACACACTACTAGTATTACTGAGCAGCAATAAGTAACCACTGATACTGAGCACTGATATTGAGATTTCCACTGAGAGAACATAGCCACGTCCATTCCGCTCTCTCTTCAATGCACGAGTAAAAATGGCGGCAACGCGCAGCTCTTTATATGGAATCCGAATCTCGCGAGAATCCGACAGCGGGATGATGACATTTTCCCTTGTTCAGGTTTTGCGAGTCAGGCGGGAACAACCGAGCCTGCCTCGGACCAGTGTAAACAACGTGGAGTTCGTGGGGAATTCGGTTCTCGGAGAACCGAACCCGCTCCTCTCTACCTTATACCAATCAATTTTTTTATTTTCAATCTAAGCCCCTGCAGTTTTCTGTAAGCATCTGCTTCGCTATGATGATCAACAAGTCACAAGGGCAAACACTCAGGGCTTGAGGCGTAGATCTTAGGACCAGCTGCTACAAGCATGGCAGAGGTGTCACTATCACTGGTGACACCCAGAGAGGTGGCGAGGGAGATTGTAATGCAGTGCGCGCAGATAAGCAGCGCAATGGTAAAAAGGAGGCATGGTTTCATAGGTAGGGGCGTGGCCTGGTGGCCTGAATCTACATTTTGTTGCTCCGGGTGTCCCGGGGGTTGGGGGCTGCACCCGGGGACTAGTGTGTGAGCGGTGCTGGCTCCTGCACAGTGAAAGGGCATGGCCACCCAGCATGACGCCTCCCTTCTTGACCATGCTGTAATTGCAGTCGCACTGCAGTTCAGCGTGATCATAAAAAATGGTGTAGCCTCCTGCTGGTGCAGACTGTATGTGCGCGCAGGAAGCCGCCACCATTTTTGTGATCACAGCGGCTGAATGTGATGTCATACAGCCGCTGTGACCACGCCCCCTGTGTCTACTCCGTTGCAGACCCCATTTTGAAGCCTTGCCCCCGCACCGCTCCATCCCTGACTTGGAAATGGAGTGTTGCTGACCCACCTATCCCCCCCCGCCCCGATTGACAGGCAGAGGCGATCGCATTCTCTGCGGGGTGCCGCAGAAAATGCAGGCACATGCGTATGCTCTTAGCAATTTTTGCAGTTGGATCGCTTATTGTGATTGCAATCCAACCTGAATCAGGCCCTATTACCTATCACAATGCGCTGCGGGCAGTACAAAATTGGGTTAATATAGGAGAAAAACCCCCAGACCTGTGCTCCTTAACTGTACCTGGTGGCTAGTGGAGCGGCTGCCCAGTAATCAGTGTCCACGCCAGTGCGCACACGGTCCACCCCCTACGGCCACGCTCCCCTTCATCAGCGGCCTCGTGATCCGGAAGGGTGGTGTGTGTGTGACTGACCTTAGGATGAAACCGGACCCTCCGCTGCAGTGACCCAGCAACCAGGGCACGGGAGTATACAGCGCCGCTGGGAGTGATGAAGCTGCAGTAAAGATGTCTATTAGACCTAGCCTGCTGCAGCCCTTGTAGATTCTCATAAAACAAGTTCTTCTTTTCTTGTCAAAATTTATAGCTAAGAATAGGCTGCCTGAGGCAGGCCCCTGTTAAGTGGCCTGCTACTGAAGGCACCAACTACAAACTGAGCTCCCTGTTCATGGAAGCGGGGTTATAGAGGAGAATGCACTGAGCATCTTGGGAACAGTCAAAAGCTTTGAGCCGGTTGGTGCCTCAGATCAAGATCCTACTCTACACCCCAATGTGAATCCTTGTGGAGTCCAGTGTACCCCACAGAAGAAATTAATGTGTCACACCCATTGGCAGCAACCTTAGAATAGCTGCTGACGGGCACAATTGAGAAAGGAAGGGGGGGGGGGGGGACATTTGAATCCAGCACATAAATGCAATTCAAATATGTAATTTGTACCTTCCTATTTTAAAATATAATGGATGAACCTCACCCTGTGAGAACAATCTTCATGATCAAGAGATCACATATGCAAAATAAGTATGAGTTGGGATAGGGCTGGGGAGGGTGGCTGCTCGGGCAGCCCCTCCCCCGTCAAGTTAAGGAGATTCAACTGAGGAAGCACAAGGGAACTCTCGTCTGGGGACAACAACTGCAGGGAGACCACATCTTTTCAGATGAACATGGGAGGGCGGAAGGCTGCCTAATACTGAAGCACCATCAAATATCAAACCATATGCAACATCTAGTACAAGCCTTCCTGGGGGAAGGTCTGCAGCAGACGGATTTGCATACAGTGATGTTATTCAAGCAGTGGGCCAAAGTTGGCTGGAACCCTCATCTGCATATGAAAAGAGAAAAGGGGCGTGCAGGGCATGGCGGCCTTTTGCAGTGCTTGGATGACCCCTAGTTCTCATTAAACACCCCCACCCTCCTTTGGTGTGGGGCTCATGTTGGCCATGCCCCATCCCCTGAAGCATTCAAGCTGATTTCTTGCAGCAGCTGGGCACTGTAACAGCTCCAGAGCTGTTCTGTAAGGCAAGTAAAAGGGTGTGGGCCCTGCAGCACCACCTGTAGTTTGCATTGTGCGTTGGAAGGCACAAAGTAAGCAGACGGGAGGAGAAGTCAGGATAGTGCGCAAGGGCATCCTTTTCTCTTAGTCCGTAGAGGATGCTGGGGTCACATTAAGAACCATGGGGTATAGACGGGATCCGCAATAGACATGGGCACTTTAAGACTATCAAAGGGTGTGAACTGGCTCCTCCCTCTATGCCCCTCCTCCAGACTCCAGTTATAGGAACTGTGCCCATGGAGACGGACATTTCGAGGAAAGGATTTATTGTTAAACTAAGGTGAGCATCTTACCAGCTCACACCTTAAGCATGCCGCAGAACGTGGCATTCAACAGAACACAAGCCAACGGCATGAATAATTGCAGCAAAAAGCTGACCAGAACCATAACACAACATGTGTATAACCACAAGTAATAACTGCAGACACAGTATGGACTGGGACGGGTGCCCAGCATCCTCTACAGACTAAGAGAAAAGGATTTACCGGTAGGTATTAAAATCCTATTTTCTCATACGACCTAGAGGATGCTGGGGTCACATTAAGAACCATGGGGTTATACCAAAGCTCTTGAACGGGTGGAAGAGTGCGTACGACTCTGCAGCACCGAATTACCCAACTTGAAGTTATCATCGGCCAAGGTATCAAACTTGTAAAACTTAGCAAAAGTGTTTACTAAATAGCTGCTCGGCAAAGTTGCAATGCCGAGACTCCCCGACCAGCTGCCCAGGATGAACCCACCTTTCTAGTAGAATGGGTCTTCACCTAATTCAGTAACGGCAATCCTGCCATGGAATGAGCATGCTGAATCTTACCACAGATCCAGCGCATAATGGTCTACATGGAAGCAGGACACCCAATCCTGTTGGGAGCATACAGGACAAACAGAGCCTCTGTTTTCCTAATCTGAACCGTTCTGGTGACATAAATTTTCAAAGTTCTGACCACAGCCAGAGACTTTGACTCAACGAAGGTGTCAGTGGCCAAAGGCACCATGTGGAAAGATGAACCACCTTCGGCAGAAATTGTTGACGTGTCCTCAATTCTGCTCTATCTTCATGAAAGATCAAATAAAGGCTCTTGTGATACTGCATGGTTTGTACTGTTTTCCATGTGCTCCCAGATCTTTCAAGCAAGTAGCATGGTCAAGAAAGTTCTGTTTGAAAAGAAACAAACATTTACTGTCATTGTTATGCAAATAAACTTACATTAAAGCTAACCAGAAAGCACACTCGTTCTGTCTTTAAACTGATAAAAGAAACCCCAATAATATGGGCATACCTCCCAACTTTGTCGGCTCGCAAAGAGGGACACACGCGCGGCGAAGTCGCACGCGCTCCCAAAAAGGGCGTGGCCTAAGTAAAAAGGGGCATGGCTTCGCGGGAGGACCCGCGATCGCGAGTCACGCCCCCGTTTTCGGCACTGAGGGGGCATGCCCAGCGCTCTGTGAGCCGCTGGCATGCCACCTCTCCCTCTGACTTCAGTGAATAGACGCTGTGCGCACAGCGACTATTCACCGCTGCTCTGCTAAGCAGGGCAGCGACAGACAGAGCCTCCCAACTGTCCTACCCACCGCGGGACACTGCGGCCCGCAGGTGGGACAGCGGGACAGTCCCCAAAAAACGGGACTGTCCCGCGAAAATCGGGACAGTTGGGAGGTATGATATGGGGCATGCAAAAATTGAGATAAAACTCAGTTTTGCTCCTCTCCACGGAAATCTTTAGTAAAAGGCGAAAGATTTGTTCGTTCTGAAGAGAAACCAGAGCATGACCAAGATTCCACCTGTCGCCTGAGTGCCATGCCAGCAGTCCTCATTCAGCTCAAAGTGAGCACCCAATTTGAAAGAAAGAAAGCAGATTTCTCACCAGGCTTCCCCTTGCTATAAACATGGTTTGTACTCTTTTCCATGTGCTCCCAGATCTTTCAAGCAATTAGTATGGTCAAGAAAGTTCTGCTTGAAAAGAAACAGACATTTATTGTCATTGTTATGCAAATAAACTTACATTAAAGCTAACAAGAAAGCACACTTGTTCTGTCTTTAAACTGATAAAAGAAACCCCAATAATATGGGGCATGCAAAAATTGAGATAAAACTCAGTTTTGCTCCTCTCCACGGATAATCTTTAATAAAAGGCGAAAGATTTGTTCATTCTGAAGAGAAACCAGAGCATGACCAAGATTCCACCTGTCGCCTGAGTGCTGTGCCAGCAGTCCTCATTCAGATCAAAGTGAGCGCCCAATTTGAAAGAAAGCAGATTTCTCACCTGGCTTCTCCTTGCTATAAGCATGGTTTGTACTGTATTCCATGTGCTCCCAGATCTTTAAAGCAAGTAGCATGGTCAAGAAAGTTCTGTTTGAACATAAATAAACATTTACTGTCATTTCTATGCAAATGAGCTTACATTAAAGCACACTCATTCTATCTTTAAACCGGTAAAAGAAACCCCAAAAAGATGGGGCATGCAAAAATTGAGATAAAACTCGGTTTTGCTCCTCTCCACGGAAATCTTTAGTAAGAGGCGAAAGATTTGTTCGTTCTGAAGAGAAACCAGAGCATGACCAAGATTTTTATCTGAAAATATGTGTTCTCCCTGCAGTTGTTGTCCCCAGATGAGAGTTCCCTTGTGCTGCCTCAGCTGAATCTCCTTTACTTGACAGAGATGTGCCTGAGCAGCGGCCCTCCCCAGCCCTATCCCAAATCATACTTATTTTGCATAGGCGATACCATGGTCATGAAGATTGTTCTCCCAGGGTGAGGTTCATTCATTGCATTCTGGGTATGCTGACCCCTGTGATTTCCCCAAATGTGGGAAACTCGACTGCATTATTTGTGGTAGTGGGGGACTGTGTTTGTGCTTTCCTCTAGTCAGCTCTGGTAAAAGTCAGATTTATTTGTCTCAGATCTTCCTCTAGCCTTGTTCTTCTTTCGAGAGTTCCCTTGTGCTGCCTCAGTTGGATCTCTTTCACTTGACAGGGGGGTGCCCGAGTAGCGACCCTCCCCAGCTCTAGCCTAACTCCTACTTACCTGCCAGGTGAGATACTATGATCATGAAGGTGCTTCTCCCAGGGCAAGGCTCACCCATTGCACTCTGGGTGTGGTGCCCCTGCGATTTCCCCAAATATGGGAAGCTTGACTGCATAATTTGTGTTTCCCCTGGTCGGCTCTCGTATAATTCAGATCTCTTTGTCTCAGGTCTCTCTCCAGCCTAGTTTGCTGTCTGTTTCCACTTCTTTTTTCATGAGCCCCTCCCTTTTATACCCTTGTGCACTATCCTGACTTCTCCTCTTGTCTGCTTATTTTGTGCCTTCCAATGCACAATGCAAACTACAGGTAGTGCTGCAGGGCCCACACCCTTTTACTTGCCGTACAGAGCAGCTCTGGAGCTGTTACAGTGCCCAGCTGCTGCAAGAAATCAGCTTGAATGCTTCAGGGGCTGGGGCATAGCCAACATGAGCCCCACACCGAAGGAGGGTGGAGGTGTTTAATGCGAACTAGGGGTCATCCAAGCGCCGCAAAAGGCCGCTATGCCCTGCACGCCCCTTTTCTCTTTTCATATGCAGACGAGGGTTGAAGCCAACTTTGACCCACTGCTTGGATGACATCACCGTATGCAAATCCATCTGCTGCAGGCCTTCCCCCAGGAATGCTTGCACTAGTTGTTGCATTTGGTTTGTTGTTTGGGGGTGCTTCATTATTAGGCAGCCTTCTGCCCTCCCATGTTCATCTGAAAATATGTGTTCTCCCTGCAGTTGTTGTCCCCAGATGAGAGTTCCCTTGTGCTGCCTCAATTGAATCTCCTTTACTTGACATAGAAGTGCCTGAGCAGCGGCCCTCCCCAGCCCTATCCCAAATCATACTTATTTTGCATAGGAGATACCATGGTCATGAAGATTGTTCTCCCAGGGTGAGGTTCATTCATTGCATTCTGGGTATGCTGACCCCTGTGATTTCCCCAAATGTGGGATACTCGACTGCATTATTTGTGGTAGTGGGGGACTGTGTTTGTGCTTTCCTCTGGTCAGCTCTGGTAAAAGTCAGATTTATTTGTCTCAGATCTTCCTCTAGCCTTGTTCTTCTTTCGAGAGTTCCCTTGTGCTGCCTCAGTTGAATCTCCTTCACTTGACAGGGGGGTACCCGAGCAGCGACCCTCCCCAGCTCTAGCCCAACTTCTACTTACCTGGCAGGTGAGATACTATGATCATGTAGGTGCTTCTCCCAGGGCAAGGCTCACCCATTGCACTCTGGGTGTGCTGCTCCTGCGATTTCCCCAAATGTGGGAAACTTGACTGCATAATTTGTGTTTCCCCTGGTCGGCTCTCGTATAATTCAGATCTCTTTGTCTCAGGTCTCTCTCCAGCCTAGTTTGCTGTCTGTTTCAACTTCTCTTTTCTTGAGCCGCTCCCTTCTATGCCCTTGCGCACTATCCTGACTTCTCCCGTCTGCTTACTTTGTGCCTTCCAATGCACAATGCAAACTACAGGTAGTGCTGCAGGGCCCACACCCTTTTACTTGCCGTTCAGAGCAGCTCTGGAGCTGTTACAGTGCCCAGCTGCTGCAAGAAATCAGCTTGAATGCTTCAGGGGCTGGGGCATAGCCAACATGAGCCCCACACCGAAGGAGGGTGGAGGTGTTTAATGCGAACTAGGGGTCATCCAAGCGCCGCAAAAGGCCGCCATGCCCTGCACGCCCCTTTTCTCTTTTCATATGCAGACGAGGGTTGAAGCCAACTTTGACCCACTGCTTGGATGACATCACTATATGCAAATCCATCTGCTGCAGGCCTTCCCCCAGGAATGCTTGTACTAGTTGTTGCATTTGGTTTGTTGTTTGGGGGTGCTTCAGTATTAGGCAGCCTTCTGCCCTCCCATGTTTATCTGAAAATATGTGTTCTCCCTGCAGTTGTTGTCCCCAGATGAGAGTTCCCTTGTGCTGCCTCAGTTGAATCTCCTTTACTTGACAGAGATGTGCCTGAGCAGCGGCCCTCCCCAACCCTATCCCAAATCATACTTATTTTGCATAGGCGATACCATGGTCATGAAGATTGTTCTCCCAGGGTGAGTTTCATTCATTGCATTCTGGGTATGCTGACCCCTGTGATTTCCCCAAATGTGGGAAACTCGACTGCATTATTTGTGGTAGTGGGGGACTGTGTTTGTGCTTTCCTCTGGACAGCTCTGGTAAAAGTCAGATTTCTTTGTCTCAGATCTTCCTCTAGCCTTGTTCTTCTTTCGAGAGTTCCCTTGTGCTGCCTCAGTTGGATCTCTTTAACTTGACAGGGGGGTGCCCGAGCAGCGACCCTCCCCAGCTCTAGCCCAACTCCTACTTACTTGCCAGGTGAGATACTATGATCATGAAGGATCTTCTCCCAGGGCAAGGCTCACCCATTGCACTCTGGGTGTGGTGCCCCTGCGATTTCCCCAAATGTGGGAAGCTTGACTGCATAATTTGTGTTTCCCCTGGTCGGCTCTCGTATAATTCAGATCTCTTTGTCTCAGGTCTCTCTCCAGCCTAGTTTGCTGTCTGTTTCCACTTCTTTTTTCATGAGCCCCTCCCTTTTATACCCTTGTGCACTATCCTGACTTCTCCTCCTGTCTGCTTACTTTGTGCCTTCCAATGCACAATGCAAACTACAGGTAGTGCTGTAGGGCCCACACCCTTTTACTTGCCGTACAGAGCAGCTCTGGAGCTGTTACAGTGCCCAGCTGCTGCAAGAAATCAGCTTGAATGCTTCAGGGGCTGGGGCATAGCCAACATGAGCCCCACACCGAAGGAGGGTGGAGGTGTTTAATGCGAACTAGGGGTCATCCAGGCGCCGCAAAAGGCCGCCATGCCCTGCACGCCCCTTTTCTCTTTTCATATGCAGACGAGGGTTGAAGCCAACTTTGACCCACTGCTTGGATGACATCACTATATGCAAATCCATCTGCTGCAGGCCTTCCCCCAGGAATGCTTGTACTAGTTGTTGCATTTGGTTTGTTGTTTGGGGGTGCTT
This sequence comes from Pseudophryne corroboree, assembly GCF_028390025.1. NCBI lineage: Eukaryota > Metazoa > Chordata > Amphibia > Anura > Myobatrachidae > Pseudophryne > Pseudophryne corroboree. The sequence goes on from NW_026967738.1 coordinate 90,576, forward strand.
CAGTATTAGGCAGCCTTCTGCCCTCCCATGTTTATCTGAAAATATGTGTTCTCCCTGCAGTTGTTGTCCCCAGATGAGAGTTCCCTTGTGCTGCCTCAGTTGAATCTCCTTTACTTGACAGAGATGTGCCTGAGCAGCGGCCCTCCCCAACCCTATCCCAAATCATACTTATTTTGCATAGGCGATACCATGGTCATGAAGATTGTTCTCCCAGGGTGAGTTTCATTCATTGCATTCTGGGTATGCTGACCCCTGTGATTTCCCCAAATGTGGGAAACTCGACTGCATTATTTGTGGTAGTGGGGGACTGTGTTTGTGCTTTCCTCTGGACAGCTCTGGTAAAAGTCAGATTTCTTTGTCTCAGATCTTCCTCTAGCCTTGTTCTTCTTTCGAGAGTTCCCTTGTGCTGCCTCAGTTGGATCTCTTTAACTTGACAGGGGGGTGCCCGAGCAGCGACCCTCCCCAGCTCTAGCCCAACTCCTACTTACTTGCCAGGTGAGATAATATGATCATGAAGGATCTTCTCCCAGGGCAAGGCTCACCCATTGCACTCTGGGTGTGGTGCCCCTGCGATTTCCCCAAATGTGGGAAGCTTGACTGCATAATTTGTGTTTCCCCTGGTCGGCTCTCGTATAATTCAGATCTCTTTGTCTCAGGTCTCTCTCCAGCCTAGTTTGCTGTCTGTTTCCACTTCTTTTTTCATGAGCCCCTCCCTTTTATACCCTTGTGCACTATCCTGACTTCTCCTCCTGTCTGCTTACTTTGTGCCTTCCAATGCACAATGCAAACTACAGGTAGTGCTGTAGGGCCCACACCCTTTTACTTGCCGTACAGAGCAGCTCTGGAGCTGTTACAGTGCCCAGCTACTGCAAGAAATCAGCTTGAATGCTTCAGGGGCTGGGGCACAGCCAACATGAGCCCCACACCGAAGGAGGGTGGAGGTGTTTAATGTGAACTAGGGGTCATCCAAGCACCGCAAAAGGCCGCCATGCCCTGCACGCCCCTTTTCTCTTTTCATATGCAGACGAGGGTTGAAGCCAACTTTGACCCACTGCTTGGATGACATCACCGTATGCAAATCCATCTGCTGCAGGCCTTCCCCCAGGAATGCTTGCACTAGTTGTTGCATTTGGTTTGTTGTTTGGGGGTGCTTCAGTATTAGGCAGCCTTCTGCCCTCCCATGTTCATCTGAAAATATGTGTTCTCCCTGCAGTTGTTGTCCCCAGATGAGAGTTCCCTTGTGCTGCCTCAGTTGAATCTCCTTTACTTGACAGAGATGTGCCTGAGCAGCGGCCCTCCCCAGCCCTATCCCAAATCATACTTATTTTGCATAGGAGATACCATGGTCATGAAGATTGTTCTCCCAGGGTGAGGTTCATTCATTGCATTCTGGGTATGCTGACCCCTGTGATTTCCCCAAATGTGGGAAACTCGACTGCATTATTTGTGGTAGTGGGGGACTGTGTTTGTGCTTTCCTCTGGTCAGCTCAGGTAAAAGTCAGATTTATTTGTCTCAGATCTTCCTCTAGCCTTGTTCTTCTTTCGAGAGTTTCCTTGTGCTGCCTCAGTTGGATCTCTTTCACTTGACAGGGGGGTGCCCGAGCAGCGACCCTCCCCAGCTCTAGCCCAACTCCTACTTACCTGCCAGGTGAGATACTATGATCATGAAGGTGCTTCTCCCAGGGCAAGGCTCACCCATTGCACTCTGATTTCCCCAAATGTGGGAAGCTTGACTGCATAATTTGTGTTTCCCATGGTCGGCTCTCGTATAATTCAGATCTCTTTGTCTCAGGTCTCTCTCCAGCCTAGTTTGCTGTCTGTTTCCACTTCTTTTTTCATGAGCCCCTCCCTTTTATACCCTTGTGCACTATCCTGACTTCTCCTCCTGTCTGCTTACTTTGTGCCTTCCAATGCACAATGCAAACTACAGGTAGTGCTGCAGGGCCCACACCCTTTTACTTGCCGTACAGAGCAGCTCTGGAGCTGTTACAGTGCCCAGCTGCTGCAAGAAATCAGCTTGAATGCTTCAGGGGCTGGGGCATAGCCAACATGAGCCCCACACCGAAGGAGGGTGGAGGTGTTTAATGCGAACTAGGGGTCATCCAAGCGCCGCAAAAGGCCGCCATGCCCTGCACGCCCCTTTTCTCTTTTCATATGCAGACGAGGGTTGAAGCCAACTTTGACCCACTGCTTGGATGACATCACCGTATGCAAATCCATCTGCTGCAGGCCTTCCCCCAGGAATGCTTGCACTAGTTGATGCATTTGGTTTGTTGTTTGGGGGTGCTTCAGTATTAGGCAGCCTTCTGCCCTCCCATGTTCATCTGAAAATATGTGTTCTCCCTGCAGTTGTTGTCCCCAGATGAGAGTTCCCTTGTGCTGCCTCAGTTGAATCTCCTTTACTTGACAGAGATGTGCCTGAGCAGCGGCCCTCCCCAGCCCTATCCCAAATCATACTTATTTTGCATAGGAGATACCATGGTCATGAAGATTGTTCTCCCACGGTGAGGTTCATTCATTGCATTCTGGGTATGCTGACCCCTGTGATTTCCCCAAATGTGGGAAACTCGACTGCTTTATTTGTGGTAGTGGGGGACTGTGTTTGTGCTTTCCTCTGGTCAGCTCTGGTAAAAGTCAGATTTCTTTGTCTCAGATCTTCCTTTAGCCTTGTTCTTCTTTCGAGAGTTCCCTTGTGCTGCCTCAGTTGGATCTCCTTCACTTGACAGGGGGGTACCCGAGCAGCGACCCTCCCCAGCTCTAGCCCAACTTCTACTTACCTGGCAGGTGAGATACTATGATCATGTAGGTGCTTCTCCCAGGGCAAGGCTCACCCATTGCACTCTGGGTGTGCTGCTCCTGCGATTTCCCCAAATGTGGGAAACTTGACTGCATAATTTGTGTTTCCCCTGGTCGGCTCTCGTATAATTCAGATCTCTTTGTCTCAGGTCTCTCTCCAGCCTAGTTTGCTGTCTGTTTCAACTTCTCTTTTCTTGAGCCGCTCCCTTCTATGCCCTTGCGCACTATCCTGACTTCTCCCGTCTGCTTACTTTGTGCCTTCCAATGCACAATGCAAACTACAGGTAGTGCTGCAGGGCCCACACCCTTTTACTTGCCGTTCAGAGCTGCTCTGGAGCTGTTACAGTGCCCAGCTGCTGCAATAAATCAGCTTGAATGCTTCAGGGGATGGGGCATGGCCAACATGAGCCCCACACCAAAGGAGGGTGGGGTGTTTAATGCGAACTAGGGGTCATCCAAGCACCGCAAAAGGCCGCCATGCCCTGCACGCCCCTTTTCTCTTTTCATATGCAGATGAGGGTTGAAGCCAACTTTGACCCACTGCTTGGATGACATCACTGTATGCAAATCCGTCTTCTGCAGAACTTCCCCCAGGAATGCTTGCACTAGTTGTTGCATTTGGTTTGTTGTTTGGGGGTGCTTCAGTATTAGGCAGCCTTCTGCCCTCCCATGTTCATCTGAAAATATGTGTTCTCCCTGCAGTTGTTGTCCCCAGATGAGAGTTCCCTTGTGCTGCCTCAGTTGAATCTCCTTTACTTGACAGAGATGTGCATGAGCAGCGGCCCTCCCCAGCCCTATCCCAAATCATACTTATTTTGCATAGGAGATACCATGGTCATGAAGATTACTCTCCCAGGGTGAGGTTCATTCATTGCATTCTGGGTATGCTGACCCCTGTGATTTCCCCAAATGTGGGAAACGTGACTGCTTTATTTGTTGGTAGTGGGGGACTGTGTTTGTGTTTTCCTCTGATCTCTGGTAAAAGTCAGATTTCTTTGTTTCAGATCTTCCTCTAGCCTTGTTCTTCTTTCGAGAGTTTCCTTGTGCTGCCTCAGTTGGATCTCCTTCACTTGACAGGGGGGTGCCCGAGCAGCGACCCTCCCCAGCTCTAGCCCAACTCCTACTTACCTGCCAGGTGAGATACTATGATCATGAAGGTGCTTCTCCCAGGGCAAGGCTCACCCATTGCACTCTGGGTGTGCTGCCCCTGCGATTTCCCCAAATGTGGGAAACTTGACTGCATAATTTGTGTTTCCCCTGGTCAGGTCTCGTATAATTCAGATCTCTTTGTCTCAGGTCTCTCTCCAGCCTAGTTTGCTGTCTGTTTCCACTTCTCTTTTCTTGAGCCGCTCCCTTCTATGCCCTTGCGCACTATCCTGACTTCTCCTCCTTTCTGCTTACTTTGTGCCTTCCAACGCACAATGCGAACTACAGGTAGTGCTGCAGGGCCCACACCCTTTTACTTGCCTTACAGAGCAGCTCTGGAGCTGTTACAGTGCCCAGCTGCTGCAAGAAATCAGCTTGAATGCTTCAGGGGCTGGGGCATAGCCAACATGAGCCCCACACCGAAGGAGGGTGGAGGTGTTTAATGCAAACTAGGGGTCAGCCAAGTGCTGCAAAAGGCCACCATGCCCTGCACGCCCCTTTTCTCTTTTCATTTGCAGACGAGGGTTGAAGCCAACTTTGACCCACTGCTTGGATGACATCACCATATGCAAATCTATCTGCTGCAGGCCTTCCCCCAGGAATGCTTGCACTAGTTGTTGCATTTGGTTTGTTGTTTGGGGGTGCTTCAGTATTAGGCAGCCTTCTGCCCTCCCATGTTCATCTGAAAATATGTGTTCTCCCTGCAGTTGTTGTCCCCAGATGAGAGTTCCCTTGTGCTGCCTCAGTTGAATCTCCTTTACTTGACAGAGATGTGCCTGAGCAGCGGCCCTCCCCAGCCATATCCCAAATCATACTTATTTTGCATAGGAGATACCATTGTTATGAAGATTGTTCTCCCAGGGTGCGGTTCATTCATTGCACTCTGGGTATGCTGACCCCTGTGATTTCCCCAAATGTGGGAAACTCGACTGCATTATTTGTGGTAGTGGTGGACTGTGTTTGTGCTTTCCTCTGGTCAGCTCTGGTAAAAGTCAGATTTCTTTGTCTCAGATCTTCCTCTAGCCTTGTTCTTCTTTCGAGAGTTCCTTTGTGCTGCCTCAGTTGGATCTCCTTCACTTGACAGGGGGGTGCCCGAGCAGCGACCCTCCCCAGCTCTAGCCCAACTCCTACTTACCTGCCAGGTGAGATACTATGATCATGAAGGTGCTTCTCCAAGGGCAAGGCTCACCCATTGCACTCTGGGTGTGCTGCTCCTGCGATTTCCCCAAATGTGGGAAACTTGACTGCATAATTTGTGTTTCCCCTGGTCAGGTCTCGTATAATTCAGATATCTTTGTCTCAGGTCTCTCTCCAGCCTAGTTTGCTGTCTGTTTCCACTTCTCTTTTCTTGAGCCGCTCCCTTCTATGCCCTTGCGCACTATCCTGACTTCTCCTCCTTTCTGCTTACTTTGTGCCTTCCAACGCACAATGCGAACTACAGGTAGTGCTGCAGGGCCCACACCCTTTTACTTGCCTTACAGAGCAGCTCTGGAGCTGTTACAGTGCCCAGCTGCTGCAAGAAATCAGCTTGAATGCTTCAGGGGCTGGGGCATAGCCAACATGAGCCCCACACCGAAGGAGGGTGGAGGTGTTTAATGCAAACTAGGGGTCAGCCAAGTGCCGCAAAAGGCCACCATGCCCTGCACGCCCCTTTTCTCTTTTCATATGCAGACGAGGGTTGAAGCCAACTTTGACCCACTGCTTGGATGACATCACCATATGCAAATCTATCTGCTGCAGGCCTTCCCCCAGGAATGCTTGCACTAGTTGTTGCATTTGGTTTGTTGTTTGGGGGTGCTTCAGTATTAGGCAGCCTTCTGCCCTCCCATGTTCATCTGAAAATATGTGTTCTCCCTGCAGTTGTTGTCCCCAGATGAGAGTTCCCTTGTGCTGCCTCAGTTGAATCTCCTTTACTTGACAGAGATGTGCCTGAGCAGCGGCCCTCCCCAGCCATATCCCAAATCATACTTATTTTGCATAGGAGATACCATTGTTATGAAGATTGTTCTCCCAGGGTGCGGTTCATTCATTGCACTCTGGGTATGCTGACCCCTGTGATTTCCCCAAATGTGGGAAACTCGACTGCATTATTTGTGGTAGTGGTGGACTGTGTTTGTGCTTTCCTCTGGTCAGCTCTGGTAAAAGTCAGATTTCTTTGTCTCAGATCTTCCTCTAGCCTTGTTCTTCTTTCGAGAGTTCCTTTGTGCTGCCTCAGTTGGATCTCCTTCACTTGACAGGGGGGTGCCCGAGCAGCGACCCTCCCCAGCTCTAGCCCAACTCCTACTTACCTGCCAGGTGAGATACTATGATCATGAAGGTGCTTCTCCCAGGGCAAGGCTCACCCATTGCACTCTGGGTGTGCTGCCCCTGCAATTTCCCCAAATGTGGGAAACTTGACTGCATAATTTGTGTTTCCCCTGGTCGGCTCTCATATAATTCAGATCTCTTTGTCTCAGGTCTCTCTCCAGCCTAGTTTGCTGTCTGTTTCCACTTCTCTTTTCTTGAGCCCCTCCCTTCTATACCCTTGTGCACTATCCTGACTTCTCCTCCCGTCTGCTTACTTTGTGCCTTCCAATGCACAATGCAAACTACAGGTAGTGCTGCAGGGCCCACACCCTTTTACTTGCCTTACAGAGCAGCTCTGGAGCTGTTACAGTGCCCAGCTGCTGCAAGAAATCAGCTTGAATGCTTCATGGGATGGGGCATGGCCAACATGAGCCCCACACCAAAGGAGGGTGGGGGTGTTTAATGCGATCTAGGGGTCATCCAAGCAGTGCAAAAGGCCGCCATGCCCTGCACGCCCCTTTTCTCTTTTCATATGCAGATGAGGGTTGAAGCCAACTTTGACCCACTGCTTGGATAACATCACCATATGCAAATCCATCTGCTGCAGGCCTTCCCCCAGGAATGCTTGCACTAGTTGTTGCATTTGGTTTGTTGTTTGGGGGTGCTTCAGTATTAGGCAGCCTTCTGCCCTCCCATGTTCATCTGAAAATATGTGTTCTCCCTGCATTTGTTGTCCCCAGATGAGAGTTCCCTTGTGCTGCCTCAGTTGAATTTCCTTTACTTGACAGAGATGTGCCTGAGCAGCGGCCCTCCCCAGCCCTATCCCAAATCATACTTATTTTGCATAGGAGACACCATGGTCATGAAGATTGTTCACCCAGGGTGAGGTTCATTCATTGCATTCTGGGTATGCTGACCCCTGTGATTTCCCCAAATGTGGGAAACTCGCCTGCATTATTTGTGGTAGTGGGGGACTGTGTTTGTGTTTTCCGCTGGTCAGCTCTGGTAAAAGTCAGATTTCTTTGTCTCAGATCTTCCTCTAGCCTTGTTCTTCTTTCGAGAGTTCCATTGTGCTGCCTCAGTTGGATCTCCTTCACTTGACAGGGGGGTGCCCGAGCAGCGACCCTCCCCAGCTCTAGCCCAACTCCTATTTACCTGCCAGGTGAGATACTATGATCTTGAAGGTGCTTCTCCCAGGGCAAGGCTCACCCATTGCACTCTGGGTGTGCTGCCCCTGCGATTTCCCCAAATGTGGGAAACTTGACTGCATAATTTGTGTTTCCCCTGGTCGGCTCTCGTATAATTCAGATCTCTTTGTCTCAGGTCTCTCTCCAGCCTAGTTTGCTGTCTGTTTCCACTTCTCTATTCTTGAGCCGCTCCCTTCTATGCCCTTGCGCACTATCCTGACTTCTCCCGTCTGCTTACTTTGTGCCTTCCAACGCACAATGCGAACTACAGGTAGTGCTGCAGGGCCCACACCCTTTTATTTGCCTTACAGAGCAGCTCTGGAGCTGTTACAGTGCCCAGCTGCTGCAAGAAATCAGCTTGAATGCTTCAGGGGCTGGGGCATAGTCAACATGAGCCCCACACCGAAGGAGGGTGGAGGTGTTTAATGCGAACTAGGGGTCATCCAAGCGCCGCAAAATGCCGCCATGCCCTGCATAACCCTTTTCTCTTTTCATATGCAGATGAGGGTTCCAGCCAACTTTGGCCCACTGCTTGGATGACATCACCGTATGCAAATTCGTCTCCTGCAGACCTTCCCCCAGGAATGCTTGTACTAGTTATTGCATATGGTTTGATATTTGATGGTGCTTCAGTATTAGGCAGCCTTCCGCCCTCCCATGTTCATCTGAAAAGATGTGGTCTCCCTGCAGTTGTTGTCCCCAGACGAGAGTTCCCTTGTGCTTCCTCAGTTGAATCTCCTTAACTTGACGGGGGAGGGGCTGCCCGAGCAGCCACCCTCCCCAGCCCTATCCCAACTCATACTTGTTTTGCATATGAGATCTCTATATCATGAAGATTGTTCTCACAGGGTGAGGTTCATCCATTATATTTTAAAATAGGAAGGTTCAAATTACATATTTGAATTGCATCTATGTGCTGGATTCAAATGTCCCCCCCCTTCCTTTCTCAATTGTGCCCATCAGCAGCTATTCTAAGGTTGCTGCCAATGGGTGTGACACATTAATTTCTTCTGTGGGGTACACTGGACTCCACAAGGATTCACATTGGGGTGTAGAGTAGGATCTTGATCTGAGGCACCAACCGGCTCAAAGCTTTTGACTGTTCCCAAGATGCTCAGCGCATTCTCCTCTATAACCCCGCTTCCATGAACAGGGAGCTCAGTTTGTAGTTGTTGCCTTCAGTAGCAGGCCACTTAACAGGGGCCTGCCTCAAGCAGCCTATTCTTAGCTATTAATTTTGACAAGAAAAGAAGAACTTTTTTTATGAGAATCTACAAGGGCTGCAGCAGGCTAGGTCTAATAGACATCTTTACTGCAGCTTCATCACTCCCAGCGGCACTGTATACTCCCGTGCCCTGGTTGCTGGGTCACTGCAGCGGAGGCTCCGGTTTCTTCCTAAGGTCAGTCACACACAATGTAACACCCCGGTATAACAAGTGTGTAAACTATGTGGAACAGGTCAGGGATACCTTGATGGACTATTCCTCCTTCAGCAGCAGCTCTTCTCTATTCCTGGCAGAGAGGCAAGGTTTCCCCAGACACAAAGAAAGGCAGGCAGGGCTTTGTATGAAAGAATAAATGGTTTACCACATAACTCAGAAAAGGAACTGATTACAGTAGGGAAGGGAAAGATTTGATTCAAGCAACTTAAACACAGACACCATATACACTTTAAGTCATTACACAAATGGTAATATAACTAAATCTGAGATTAATACTATGTTGCTTAGTAATAGAAATCAACTTATGCAGACAATATTTAAGTCCCAGATAACATTGGTGTCACTGCAGGGAGTCTCTATGTGCACGTTGGGGCCCGGTTATGTTGTTACATAGTTATATGCAGCTATTGTCTCCTTTAGCTGTGAACAAAATATTGTAGCTCTGTGTAGTAAAGATGATTGTTTAAAACAAACTGGAGCTGCTTCCCATGTAAATCGCTGCATAGGTATAGTAAATATAGGATAATGTCCTTTGCAGTGGAGTAGGTTTCAGTATAAATATGGATTTATCTCACCCAGTCAATAGATGTTTCTGAGGCAGTTTCCCCTCAGATGTAGGCCAGTCAGCATTGGTATAAAGGCTTTATACTCTCCTGTCTCTGACACTTGCTGTGCACTCTCTTGGCTGAGAGTGTCATGGCGTTCTTACTTGTTAATTGCTGCACTTCCACTGCTGTATTTTGCACTACTGCTTACTCTCTCATGCAATTTTCAGCTTATTTGTCTCCCCTCTCTCAGCTGCTCATCTCTGCGTAATGGCGTCGCCAGCTCTTTCCTCACCATGGCTCCAACTGACTTCTCAAACTGCTGTTCAATTTTCTTTTAAATAAACTTTATTTAAAATGGCACAGGCAACTACACTGTTGTCAAAAATGTCCTTGTTGTTATGGGATATCACACGTGCCCCCCCCCCCAAAACATGCGTGTCCTCACGCATTTTGGTTTTATCCCTATATAAACTTCTCACTATATCCAGTCACATTCATTAGTGAACACAGATTATGTCTGAAACATTAACATTTATCAACATTTTTAACATCAGTATCTGATAGGTATAATTCCTTTTGTGCTATAGTACATTAACACATGCTCCTGGAGCAATCGGTTGAAATCTGGACAGTATATGGTCTTGAAAAGTTTGTCTAGGAAACCTCAACCCCCCTGCCATGGATGAGTATTGAACTCTTTCTAAACTGTCTTTGGGACATGCTGTACAAAACTGCAGCTGACTATGGTGGTTTTCTGTTTTGCAAGCCCTAGTCTTCTTGCCTCCTTGTCGGTGACAAACCACCTTAGTCTGCTGTAAATACATTTTATGAGCCTCTTCCATTCCATCTTGGGATTCAGTATCACAGCTGGTTTGGGACAATGGATTCTGGAGAGAAAGAGGCAGCAAGGTTCTTCTTACAGAACAGGTTGGACAGTTTCGGCACCATCTCTTGATGTCTTCCCTCATTTCAACCCAAAAGAACTTTTTCCAGATGCTTGTTTCCATCCTTTTGCACCCAGGGTGACCTGACTTGTCGTGATATTCTTCAAGCACATAACAAGCACTTTGTCTTGGAATTACAAGTTGACTGATCCTATAATGAGTATTAGGATCCACACTACATCGAACCAACTGTCCTTTCTCTTCAAACAGCCTTTCTCGCTGTCTCAACAACTTCAGGAGTTCTGGCGAGGATTCTTGCCTTTGTCGCTTGGTCAGGTATTTCCCAATCTTCAGTAAGGCTTTGAGGTGTCTTATCATCTGACTTTTATCTTGCAGGTGGTCAAAACTGGTTCCTTGAATAGGTTGCTCACAGTTTCTAGAACTGGATGCTATATTATTCATGCCTAACATTGAAGCATTCTTTCGGATAATCTGGACACTGGAGATGGGCATTTCTATCATTATTTGGCTAGCCTTATTTTTTTCATGTTCCTCTCTTACAGATAATTCTGTTATCATTCTTCCCTTTTGTTTGGCTATCCCAGGTTGAAGGCCTTGTTTCTCCTGGAGCTTGTCAGTTTGAAACTCTCCTTGGAGTGCTGCTACGAGCTCCTCACAGCAGTTCCGCAACACATTCATGCCCACTATCACTGGAGGCAATCCATCATCTTGGGCAGTGGTGATGATGAAGCCTTGCTGTGGTAGCACTGTTCGTCCGATTTGAATTTCAGCTTCCCAGTATCCTTTGCAAGGGATGCAGTGCCCATTGCTTGCAATCGGGTTTATCAATGTGGAAGTTGACGGAAACATCTGTTCCTCAGTCCAATGCTGCTCAAACTGTGTTGCTTGTATTGTGGTCACTTGTGATCCAGTGTCTAAGAGAGCGGGCATTGAGACTCCATTGATGCAAACTTGAACCACCGGGCATTGGCTAACATAACGGGTTAACCACATGAATTTGGAGTTTAAATGATCTGGCTGCTCAAATTCTCTCTTAATTTGTCCGCTTCCTTCACAGCTTTGAAAAATGGGTCGCCTTTGGGAGGCAAAGTGGCTGGAAAAAAGTGTCTCCCTGTTTCTATGTAGGTCCCATTGGGAACTGTTCAGTGGTCTCCTCTCCTGGCACCATTCCATTTCTTCATGGAGCAGTGCCTGCTGTCTCTTCAGAATCTGCAGGTCTCTGCGCATCTCTGTCACACCACGTGTCAGTTCAGCCAGCAGACTTCGTAACTCACTAGAAGAGTCAAATATGCATGTCTTTGAACATGGCACTGTCACTCCTTTTACTGTAGGTGGGTAAGTAGCTCCTTTAAAACTTGACTCCTGGGCATCAGAATTCTCTTGATACCGTGGCATCTCTGGAATAGACTCTTGTGGAACAGCCCCTGAAGTAAGACTGGAGCCTAGAACTTTAATCGCAGCCTCTTTAAAATCCAGGAATGTGCTTCCAGGCTTCTGCAATCTCAATAGTCGCAGCTGAGTTTTTACAAATTCGCCCCTTGCAACTTCAGTGAACTGGTCCAATAACATTTTCTCTTTGTCATGCACTTCCTCAGGGTCTGCTTGCTGAACATCTCTGAGTGCTTCCTGAAAGCTGAGGGCATAGCCCCGTAGTGACTCTCCTGGTTGTTGCTTTCGAGCAAAGAAGTGCATTTTAAGTTCTGACACTGTCCTTGTGTCAAATGTGGTAGCAAGCCTGTTGAGGATCTGGTCCACAGTCTTCTTCTCTTCAGTAGGCCAGGAAGTAACCTCTCTAAGTGCAAGCCCTTTCAACTGTCCCATCAAGATCTCCACCTTTTGCTGCTCTTTCAGCGGGTACAGACGAAACAAAGACTGCAGTAGTATCCTCATCAGTTTATTTTTGTCAATTACCATTTTAATAATCGGGTAAAGAAAATTAAGTGGATTTTTGAAAGAAAACAATACTGTCAATATACTATTAAAACAAATTAAAATGGTAAAAGTTATTGTACTTTAAGTAAAAATAAAAGAGCAAAAATATCAATCCCAGTTTTGGATTACTTTAATTAACAAAAAAAAATGCATATAGCAGAGGATAGTTTCAATCTGCCTACCTCTGGGCTATGGACCCAGCATGCTTCCATTACAGTACTCTGCTGCACATGTAATTGCAAGAGATCCTGAAGCACTCACTCATCATGGGAAAGTACCAATGTGTTTCTTCATTGGTTGATGGAAGAAACATCTTACAAAAACTCTCCAGATTATTGACTATTTAAAGTTTTTCTTGGAAACGTTCTAGATGAATGCTTATCAGCCTTTGTCAGTATGTACTTTTGCAAAGTGTCGCTGTGGCGCAATCAGTTAGTGTGTAAGGCTATTAACCAAAAGGTTGGTGGTTCAATCCCACCCAGGGACGTAATTGACCTTGTTATCAGATTTTGGTGATCTTTAAGTAGACAAGTCAAAATTTCAAAAACCCCTCTTATGGTGTAGGGTACCTGGCCTTCTCTGATGTAATCAGAGTTAGATTTGATTCAGTGATTTTATAAAAACAGCTAGGAAGCACAATTTAGCAGTGGTTTGCAGAGAAAAAGAAATATGCTGGCAAAAAAATCCAATTGAGTGATTAAACAGCTCTTCATTTTCTGGCTTTACTTTTATGCTAACAAATTTGTTCTCTGAAAAGTGTCCACAAAGCCAAATATCTGATTAACATCTTTGTAGGGATGGTTTTTCACCTATTACTAAATTAAACTTGCTTCATTGGAAAGGCAGCAAGATGCATCCTCATTTCAATATCTACTGAAATAATACAGGTTGACACCAGGAAACATTAACGCCACTGCATCCTTGCTGCTTTCTCATGTGGAAGTCTGTTTAATGTGAAAACAAGGTGATATCTAATTAGCACACAGGTAAGGAATTAAGAAAATCTTTATTTAAGGGTGAAGATGTTTCTCACAAAATCGTTGCCCCAATGCATCATTGAAATTCAAGCTGGAAAGATGATTTTAATATATCACTTGTACATTTTGTATTGCTCTTCTGGTGACAATGTAGTTTGTTTTTGTCAATTACCATTTTAATAATAGGGTAAAGAAAATTAAGTGGATTTTTGAAAGAAAACAATACTGTCAATATACTATTAAAACAAATTAAAATGGTAAAAGTTATTGTACTTTAAGTAAAAATAAAAGCTAAAATATCAATCCCAGTTTTGGATTACTTTAATGAACAAAAAAAAATGCATATAGCAAAGGATAGTTTCAATCTGCCTACCTCTGGGTTATGGACCCAGCATGCTTCCATTACAGTACTCTGCTGCACATGTAAGTGCAAGAGATCCTGAAGCACTCACTCATCATGCGAAAGTACCAATGTGTTTCTTCATTGGTTGCTGGAAGAAACATCTTACAAAAACTCTCCAGATTATTGACTTTTTAAAGTTTTTCTAGGAAACGTTCTAGATGAATGCTTATTAGTCTTTGTCAGTATTTACTTTTTGCAAAGTGTCTCTGTGGCGCAATCGGTTAGTGTGTTCAGCTATTAATCAAAAGGTTGGTGGTTCAATCCCACCCAGGGACGTGATTGACCTTGTGATCAGATTTTGGTGATATTTAAGTAGACAAGTCAAAATTGCAAACCCCCTCTTATGGTGTAGGGTACCTGGCCTTCTCTGATGTAATCAGAGTTAGATTTGATTCAGTGATTTTATAAAAACAGCTAGGAAGCACAATTTAGCAGTGGGTTGCTGAGAAAAAGAAATATGCTGGCAAAAAAATCCAATTGAGTGATTAAACAGCTCTTCATTTTCTGGCTTTATTTTTATGCTAACAAATTTGTTCTCTGAAAAGTGTCCACAAAGCCAAGTTTCTGATTAACACCTTTGTAGGGATGGTTTTTCACCTATTACTAAATTAAACTTGCTTCATTGGAAAGGCAGCAAGATGCATCCTCATTTGAATATCTACTGAAATAATACAGGTTGACACCAGGAAACATTAACGCCACTGCATCCTTGCTGCTTTCTCATGTGGAAGTCTGTTTAATGTGAAAACAAGGTGATATCTAATTAGCACACAGGTAAGGAATTAAGAAAATCTTTATTTAAGGGTGAAGATGTTTCTCACAAAATCGTTGCCCCAATGCATCATTGAAATTCAAGCTGGAAAGATGATTTTAATATATCACTTGTACATTTTGTATTGCTCTTCTGGTGACAATGTAGTTTGTTTTTGTCAATTACCATTTTAATAATCGGGTAAAGAAAATTAAGTGGATTTTTGAAAGAAAACAATACTGTCAATATACTATTAAAACAAATGAAAATGGTAAAAGTTATTGTACTTTAAGTAAAAATAAAAGAGCAAAAATATCAATCCCAGTTTTGGATTACTTTAATTAACAAAAAAAAACGCATATAGCAGAGGATAGTTTCAATCTGCCTACCTCTGGGCTATGGACCCAGCATGCTTCCATTACAGTACTCTGCTGCACATGTAATTGCAAGAGATCCTGAAGTACTCACTCATCATGGGAAAGTACCAATGTGTTTCTTCATTGGTTGATGGAAGAAACATCTTACAAAAACTCTCCAGATTATTGACTATTTAAAGTTTTTCTAGGAAACGTTCTAGATGAATGCTTATTAGCCTTTGTCAGTATGTACTTTTGCAAAGTGTCGCTGTGGCGCAATCAGTTAGTGTGTACGGCTATTAACCAAAAGGTTGGTGGTTCAATCCCACCCAGGGATGTAATTGACCTTGTTATCAGATTTTGGTGATCTTTAAGTAGACAAGTCAAAATTTCAAAAACCCCTGTTATGGTGTAGGGTACCTGGCCTTCTCTGATGTAATCAGAGTTAGATTTGATTCAGTGATTTTATAAAAACAGCTAGGAAGCACAATTTAGCAGCGGTTTGCAGAGAAAAAGAAATATGCTGGCAAAAAAATCCAATTGAGTGATTAAACAGCTCTTCATTTTCTGGCTTTATTTTTATGCTAACAAATTTGTTCTCTGAAAAGTGTCCACAAAGCCAAGTATCTGATTAACATCTTTGTAGGGATGGTTTTTCACCTATTGCTAAATTAAACTTGCTTTATTGGAAAGGCAGCAAGATGCATCCTCATTTCAATATCTACGGAAATAATACAGGTTGACACCAGGAAACATTAACGCCACTGCATCCTTGCTGCTTTCTCATGTGGAAGTCTGTTTAATGTGAAAACAAGGTGATATCTAATTAGCACACAGGTAAGGAATTAAGAAAATCTTTATTTAAGGGTGAAGATGTTTCTCACAAAATCGTTGCCCCAATGCATCATTGAAATTCAAGCTGGAAAGATGATTTTAATATATCACTTGTACATTTTGTATTGCTCTTCTGGTGACAATGTAGTTTGTTTTTGTCAATTACCATTTTAATAATAGGGTAAAGAAAATTAAGTGGATTTTTGAAAGAAAACAATACTGTCAATATACTATTAAAACAAATTAAAATGGTAAAAGTTATTGTACTTTAAGTAAAAATAAAAGAGCAAAAATATCAATCCCAGTTTTGGATTACTTTAATTAACAAAAAAAAAAATGCATATAGCAGAGGATAGTTTCAATCTGCCTACCTCTGGGTTAAGGGGCCCAGCATGCTTCCATTGCAGTACTCTGCTGCACATGTAAGTGCAAGAGATTCTGAAGCACTCACTCATCATGGGAAAGTACCAATGTGTTTCTTCATTGGTTGATGGAAGAAACATCTTACAAAAACTCTCCAGATTATTGACTTTTTAAAGTTTTCTAGGAAACGTTCTAGATGAATGCTTATTAGCCTTTGTCAGTATGTACTTTTGCAAAGTGTCTCTGTGGTGCAATCGGTTAGTGTGTTTGGTTATTAACCAAAGGGTTGGTGGTTCAATCCCACCCAGGGATGTTATTGACCTTGTCATCAGATTTTGGTGATCTTTAAGTAGACAAGTCAAAATTTCAAACCCCCTCTTATGGTGTAGGGTACCTGGCCTACTCTGATGTAATCAGAGTTAGATTTGATTAAGTGATTTTATCAAAAAACAGCTAGGAAGCACAATTTAGCAGTGGTTTGCAGAGAAAATGAAATATGCTGGCAGAAAAATCCAATTGAGTGATTAAACAGCTCTTCATTTTCTGGCTTTATTTTTATGCTAACTAATTTATTCTCTGAAAAGTGTCCACAAAGCCAAGTATCGGATTAACATCTTTGTAGGGATGGTTTTTCACCTATTACTAAATTAAACTTGCTTCATTGGAAAGGCAGCAAGATGCATCCTCATTTCAATATCTACTGAAATAATACAGGTTGACACCAGGAAACATTAACGCCACTGCATCCTTGCTGCTTTCTCATGTGGAAGTCTGTTTAATGTGAAAACAAGGTGATATCTAATTAGCACACAGGTAAGGAATTAAGAAAATCTTTATTTAAGGGTAAGATGTTTCTCACAAAATCGTTGCCCCAATGCATCATTGAAATTCAAGCTGGAAAGATGATTTTAATATATCACTTGTACATTTTGTATTGCTCTTCTGGTGACAATGTAGTTTGTTTTTGTCAATTACCATTTTAATAATCGGGTAAAGAAAATTAAGTGGATTTTTGAAAGAAAACAATACTGTCTATATACTATTAAAACAAATTAAAAAGGTAAAAGTTATTGTACTTTAAGTAAAATAAAAAGAGCAAAAATATCAATCCCAGTTTTGGATTACTTTAATTAACAAAAAAAAAATGCATATAGCAGAGGATAATTTCAATCTGCCTACCTCTGGGTTATGGACCCAGCATGCTTCCATTACAGTACTCTGCTGCACATGTAAGTGCAAGAGATCCTGAAGCACTCACTCATCATGGGAAAGTACCAATGTGTTTCTTCATTGGTTGATGGAAGAAACATCTTACAAAAACTCTCCAGATTATTGACTATTTAAAGTTTTTCTAGGAAACGTTCTAGATGAATGCTTATTAGCCTTTGTCAGTATGTACTTTCACAAAGTGTCGCTGTAGCGCAATCAGTTAGTGTGTACGGCTATTAACCAAAAAGTTGGTGGTTCAATCCCACCCAGGGACGTAATTGACCTTGTGATCAGATTTTGGTGATATTTAAGTAGACAAGTCAAAATTTCAAACCCTCTCTTATGGTGTAGGGTACCTGGCCTACTCTGATGTAATCAGTTAGATTTGATTAAGTGATTTTATAAAAAAAACAGCTAGGAAGCACAATTTAGCAGTGGTTTGCAGAGAAAAAGAAATATGCTGGCAGAAAAATCCAATTGAGTGATTAAACAGCTCTTCATTTTCTGGCTTTATTTTTATGCTAACAAATTTGTTCTCTGAAAAGAGTCCACAAAGCCAAGTATCTGATTAACACCTTTGTAGGGATGGTTTTTCACCTATTACTAAATTAAACATGCTTCATTGGAAAGGCAGCAAGATGCATCCTCATTTCAATATCTACTGAAATAATACAGGTTGACACCAGGAAACATTAACGCCACTGCATCCTTGCTGCTTTCTCATGTGGAAGTCTGTTTAATGTGAAAACAAGGTGATATCTAATTAGCACACAGGTAAGGAATTAAGAAAATCTTTATTTAAGGGTGAAGAGGTTTCTCACAAAATCGTTGCCCCAATGCATCATTGAAATTCAAGCTGGAAAGATGATTTTAATATATCACTTGTACATTTTGTATTGCTCTTCTGGTGACAATGTAGTTTGTTTTTGTCAATTACCATTTGAATAATAGGGTAAAGAAAATTAAGTGGATTTTTGAAAGAAAACAATACTGTCAATATACTATTAAAACAAATTAAAATAATAAAAGTTATTGTACTTTAAGTAAAAATAAAAGAGCAAAAATATCAATCCCAGTTTTGGATTACTTTAATTAACAAAAAAAAAATGCATATAGCAGAGGATAGTTTCAATCTGCCTACCTCTGGGTTATGGGCCCAGCATGCTTCCATTGCAGTACTCTGCTGCACATGTAAGTGCAAGAGATCCTGAAGCACTCACTCATCATGGGAAAGTACCAATGTGTTTCTTCATTGGTTGATGGAAGAAACATCTTACAAAAACTCTCCAGATTATTGACTTTTTAAAGTTTTTCTAGGAAACGTTCTAGATGAATGCTTATTAGCCTTTGTCAGTATATACTTTTGCAATGTGTCTCTGTGGCGCAATCAGTTAGCGTGTTCGGTTATTAACCAAAAGGTTGGTGGTTCAATCCTACCCAGGGACGTAATTTACCTTGTTATCAGATTTTGGTGATCTTTAAGTAGACAAGTCAAAATTTCAAACCCCCTCTTATGGTGTAGGGTACCTGGCCTTCTCTGATGTAATCAGAGTTAGATTTGATTAAGTGATTTTATAAAAGAACAGCTAGGAAGCACAACTTAGCAGTGGGTTGCAGAGAAAAAGAAATACGCTTGCAGAAAAATCCAATTGAGTGATTAAACAGCTCTTCATTTTCTGGCTTTATTTTTATGCTAACAAATTTGTTCTCTGAAAAGTGTCCACAAAGCCAAGTATCTGATTAACACCTTTGTAGGGATGGTTTTTCACCTATTACTAAATTAAACTTGCTTCATTGGAAAGGCAGCAAGTGATGTCATCCAAGCAGTGGGTCAAAGTTGGCTTCATCCCTCGTCTGCTTATGAAAAGAGAAAAGGGATATGCAGGGCATGGCGGCCTTTTGCGACGCTTGGATGACCCCTAGTTCGCAATAAACACCCCCACCCTCCTTCGGTGTGGGGCTCATGTTGGCCATGCCCCAGCCCCTAAAGCATTCAAGCTGATTTCTTGCAGCAGCTGGGTACTGTAATAGCTCCAGAGCTGATCTGTAAGGCAAGTAAAAGGGTGTGGGCCCTGCAGCACTACCTGTAGTTTGCATTGTGCATTGGAAGGCACAAAGTAAGCAGACGGGAGGAGAAGTCAGGATAGTGCACAAGGTTATAGAAGGGATGGGCTCAAGAAAAGAGAAGTGGAAACAGACAGCATACTAGGCTGGAGAGAGACCTGAGACAAAGAGATCTGAATTATACGAGAGCCGTCCAGGGGAAACACAAATTATGCAGTCAAGTTTCCCACATTTGGGGAAATCGCAAGGGGCAGCACACCCAGAGTGCAATGGGTGAGCCTTGCCCTGGGAGAAGCACCTTCATGATCATAGTATCTCACCTGGCAGGTTAGTAGGAGTTGGGCTAGAGCTGGGGAGGGTCGCTGCTCGGGCACTACCTTTCAAGTGAAGGAGATCCAACTGAGGCAGCACAAGGGAACTCTCAAAAGAAGAACAAGGCTAGAGGAAGATCTGAGACAAAGAAATCTGACTTTTACCAGAGCTGACCAGAGGAAAGCACAAACACAGTCCACCACTACCACAAATAATGCAGTCGAGTTTCCCACATTTGGGGAAATCACAGGGGTCAGCATACCCAGAATGCAATGAATGAACCTCACCCTGGGAGAACAATCTTCATGACAATAGTATCTCCTATGCAAAATAAGTATGATTTGGGATAGATGATACTGGATGTGTACACAACCGCCCACACACCAACCTTGTGTGGACAGAAGTATACACTCTCCGGCGCCAGTACCCGCTGGATCAAGGAGATTTTAGACAATGGCGGAGACTGCTGCTCCTGATACAGGGATAATTGCAATCCCTATATTGAACAAAAAAACACAAAAACTACCCACACAGGTGTGACCCTCTGTAGGAAATCAGTAGCGCTGTCCCCACCATTTATCGGAGATAATCAATAAATAATTAAAAAATGGCTAATTACTATTAAATTTTAAAACATATAAATCATATTTTATTAACATATATTGCTGCAGCAAAATTGACATACATAAAAATGCATATTGTGTATAGTGGATGCCTTTAATGTAAATGCTCCACATACACAAATGTATATACTTAATTACGTTTATTCTCTGAGGCTTGGATTTTAATAAGCTGACTTCAAAATGTCCACATAGATTAATGATAGACCAATGAGCTCGGCATTTACGGACACTGCTTGCATGAGTATGTCCTTAATTAATTAATGTCCCGAAAAAGATGTGTGCACACATATATCACTTTGAATGGATAGTTACCATGGGCGATAAGTTTTTCATTCACCTCTTTAGAACAGT
This sequence comes from Pseudophryne corroboree, assembly GCF_028390025.1. Classification (NCBI taxonomy): domain Eukaryota; kingdom Metazoa; phylum Chordata; class Amphibia; order Anura; family Myobatrachidae; genus Pseudophryne; species Pseudophryne corroboree. The sequence goes on from NW_026967738.1 coordinate 111,061, forward strand.
CTGTTTAGGACCGTCCCAATTGGAAAGACTCCCTCTGCTGGTGCTTGTCCATTTACTGCAGAATATCTGGAGACAATATCCACAGGAATCCGTCCACAGTGCTCCGGCTCCCTCTGCTGGTGGCTAACCGCAATTGCAGGTGGACTGGCTGTTTTGTCGTAGCCAGAAGCCGGTGATCGTGTAAAACAAGCAGGAGGTGATAGTCACTGCCAGTAGGTCCTTCGAAAATGCGTTTCTCCGCCTTCCCAGTGCGTTCAGCGGCTTCCTCAGTTCGAATGACCATCATCCCAATGAACACTTTATATAGCCCCACTTATTTGAAATTCCCGCGGCCATTCGCGCATGCGCACTCAAACGTGCGTTCCAAGCCTCAGTCTCATTACAAACTTTAAATAGACTCCAGCGGCCATTTTAGCTGGTTAAAACACACGATCCAAGCCTCATTATCACACCCGGAAGTTGCATCCATCGTTCTTATTAACAATATCAGAATCAAGCCTCGTTTTAAAACATAATTATCTACAACTTCATATTCAATTATACTGAACTCTAATGCAATTTGCTCAACAAGATTACGTCACTTAGTTTAATCATAATTAATTTATCATGATTACAAGTAATCCATGTCTTATTTGACAACATCAGTACAAATATGACCGTATTTAAGAACAATATTAATACTAGTCAACACATCCTATTTTATTAGCACAGGTGATAAATATATTAAATATACTGCTCAACAGTATCATTACTCGGAAATAAAAGGGGACTAATTTTGATTATAATTTGTACTTTATAATTTATAATTTAGATCCCCACACGCCATCTTGTGGTTCAAATACATAATTACACCCCTTCGTATTGTTATACATAATCCTGTTATCTCCATCTCCTTAATCCAGCATCATAAGGAACCATATCCTATCCCACCCCCCCATATATTATATGTCAAGAATGATATTTATAAAAATCAAATATTTATATTATAAATATTAAACATTTGAACTTAGATTTTATTTAACTCAACCGTATCATTCAGACCCTGCGGGATCAAGGTTTTTAGGCTAAAGATCCAGAAAGCCTCTTTCTTACATAACCTTTTATACCTATCACCTCCTCTACTGGTTACCGCCACTTGTTCAATTGCCATGATTTGTAGATTATCACTTTTCCCTCCATTGCATTCCAAAATATGGCGGTATAGGTAGGTGTTTCCTACTTTTTTATCTATCTGTCTTTTATGCTCCATGAACCTAACGTGAAGTGCCCGAGTGGTGTGCCCCACGTACTGTGCTCCACAACCACACTGTAAGACGTAGATAACATACATGGATCTACAATTCAGAAAACTTTTTATATTGAATTTCTCTCCCGATACAGATGAGACAAATTGTGTGGTTTTCTTTTTTGTGTGTTTGCATGTTGTACAGTTTAGTCTACCACACTTATGGAACCCTAATGGCGGTTTGGGTATCCATGTATCTATTTGTCCCCCTTGGGCATCTGGAGCCATGGATTTTTCCCCAGGTCTCCTAAAAAAACTTGGAGCTAGTGCGGACTTCAGACTATCTGACTTCCGAAATATTACCTGTTCACTAAGGACTACATTGGAGTTCAACATCTCATCCAACTTGAGAATAGAAAAGTTCTTCTTAATTATCCTCTTGATCTTGTATGCACTAGTATTATACTTAGTTACAAACATTGTTGTCCTATCCGTCATTTTGTTATTTTTCTTTCTAGTATTTTTGCTGGTGGTATCCAATAAATGGTCTCTTTCCATATTTTCCACCTCCTTCCAAGCCTGGTCAAGAACAGATATTGGATACCCCTGCGTAAGAAACGCCCCATAGAGAGATTCCATTTGTTCTCTTGCTCCTTCTTTGGTGGAACAATTCCTTTTTATCCGAAGGAACTGGCCCTTCGGTATATTATCCTTCCATCGTTGTAAATGACTACTTTTGTAATGTAAATATCGGTTTTGATCTACCTCCTTAACAAAAGTATTTGTTATAATGATGTCATTTTCGATCTTAAGTGCTATATCCAAAAAAGTGACCTGTGTGGGGTGGCAGTACCCCGTAAACTTCAAACCATAATTATTGCAATTCAAACTGGCAACAAATTCTTCTGCTGATTCAGTGCTCCCCTCCCAAATGAAAAATAAATCATCAATGAAACGGCCATAAAGAACCAGGCTCGCCCCGAGATCACTGGTCCACACATGTTGTTCCTCGAACCGCCCCATAAACAGGTTGGCGAAACTCGGAGCGAACCTGGTTCCCATGGCCGTCCCCCTAGTCTGTAAATAATATCGTTTATCAAAAATCAAATAATTATGTTCGAGTATAAATCTAATACTCTCCAAAATCAACCACCGCAATTCTTCCCCTATATTAGGGTCTCTTAACAGATAAAATGCCACTGCCTCAATCCCCAACTGGTGCTCAATGTTAGAATATAATGATTCTACATCACATGTGATAAAACAATAAGTTGACTGCCATTTAATATTTTTAATTAAATTTAAAAAATGTGTAGTGTCCTTAATGTGTGATTTTAATTTGACAACATAACCCTGTAAAAAACTGTCTATAAAAAAAGATAAATTGCTGGTCAATGAATCTACCCCCGCAATAATGGGTCTTCCCGGGGGGTTAATTAAAGTTTTATGTACTTTTGGAAGACAATAATACGTGGGAATTACCGGATTATCAGAAAACAAAAAACATTGAGTTTCTCTGGATATAGCACCTAAATCCACTGCCCTATTTAGCAAGATTTTTAATTCCTTTTGAAACTGTGCGGTGGGATTGTGGGTCAGTCTTGAATACAGGTGGACGTTGTTTAATTGTCTATTGGCCTCCGCCAAGTACATCACTGTATCCATTACCACAATCCCACCGCCTTTATCAGCTTGTTTAATAGTCAAGGAGGGATCCCCCCTCAAGATTTTAAGTGCTGATCGTTCCTTAGTACTCAAATTATCCTTTAACGATTGTTTCTCTGATTTTTGGCACATCTCCCTAAATTGTTCTAATGTTGACTTATAGAAGCTCTCAATATAGGGCCCTCTATAAGTCAGCGGGTAAAACTCAGACTTATTTTTAAATCTGTTTGTCCCATTACCATCAAATATTTTAGTATAGTCCTCCTTATTCGACTCATTCGTTGATTCATCTGCCAAGGATTCTAATATATCAACCATTAATTGGTCATCCTGATCCAATATAATGGGATTACCTTCAATACCTTTTTTCTTCATATTTTTCATCGCGAAATATCGCTTTCTACTTAGCGTTCTGATATATCTATTAAGATCAACGAATAGATCGAATAAGTTGGGTTTTTGGGCGGGAGCAAAGTTTAAGCCCTTTTCAAGCAATCTCAGTTGATCTGGACCCAACTTTTTTGAGGACAAATTAAAAACCCCTTTTCCCTTCACTTTAATTTCATGTTTTTTACTTGACCTACTCTTTCTTCCTCTCTTTCCTCTGGCTCTTGTTCTCTTTGCCTTTTTCCGGACCACCCTGTTCCTTCGTACTTTCTTTGTGGACGGTTTTGGAATCTGTGGCTGTCCTCCAAAAAATTATTTGTGCCACCATGGGTGTTCGACTGTTGCCTATTCTTCCCTCCCATATCTACCCAATCATCCCTTCCAGAGTCTCTTCTACTCCACTTGGAATATGGGGCTGGGGATTTGACACTATTTTGTTGGAATAAATTATCATGCCTATTCCTATAGGTATTTGGTTCCCAATTCCCCTCATCCTGATTCCTAAAACTCCTGGAATCTCTCCGATCAATTGGGGTTCTTGGTCCCCTGTAATGACCTAATCTATGTTCAAGATTTTGTCTGGGTCCTAATTCCCTTTTAGAGGGTTTTTGGTCATAGATGTTGTCCCTCCTTCTATTGTAAGTGTGAACCTCTCCCTTTTGATAGTCTAATTTATCCCGATTTAGTTTGTTGTTTTTTCTGAAGACTAAGGTTTTTTCAAAATCCTCCACCTTACGATTTACTCTCAGATCTCTTTCATTGAATCCTTTGTCTTCAGAAAAAGATTTCAACAAATCCTGGGTCTTTTCAATTTCCTTCTGTATCACACTAACTTTGTCTTCCCTAAATCTGACAAGCAATTTCATAAGGTTTATGGAACTATTATCTAGTAATTTATTCCATTCCTCTGAAAACTGCTTGTCCTCTTTAAACGTAGAGGTCTTTAAAATCCTCAATCCCCTGGGTATCAAACCTTGATCTAAATATTTCTGTAAGGACACCTGGTCCCACCAGTGCCTTGTTTCCTCTATACATAGATTTTCTAGTCTATTGAATAAACCATGCATATCCTCCAAATTCTCATCCCTCTCCATAATTTGTATATCTTCCCCCCCTCTTAAATACACATTGCGTCTTTCCAATCGTTCAGCTATGCACTTAAGCGCTGCCATATCAATGGTTCCCCAAGTTACCTGCTGCCCGAGATGCAATTACCTAAGACAATCAAATCAAAGAATAAATGATACTGGATGTGTACACAACCGCCCACACACCAACCTTGTGTGGACAGAAGTATACACTCTCCGGCGCCAGTACCCGCTGGATCAAGGAGATTTTAGACAATGGCGGAGACTGCTGCTCCTGATACAGGGATAATTGCAATCCCTATATTGAACAAAAAAACACAAAAACTACCCACACAGGTGTGACCCTCTGTAGGAAATCAGTAGCGCTGTCCCCACCATTTATCGGAGATAATCAATAAATAATTAAAAAATGGCTAATTACTATTAAATTTTAAAACATATAAATCATATTTTATTAACATATATTGCTGCAGCAAAATTGACATACATAAAAATGCATATTGTGTATAGTGGATGCCTTTAATGTAAATGCTCCACATACACAAATGTATATACTTAATTACGTTTATTCTCTGAGGCTTGGATTTTAATAAGCTGACTTCAAAATGTCCACATAGATTAATGATAGACCAATGAGCTCGGCATTTACGGACACTGCTTGCATGAGTATGTCCTTAATTAATTAATGTCCCGAAAAAGATGTGTGCACACATATATCACTTTGAATGGATAGTTACCATGGGCGATAAGTTTTTCATTCACCTCTTTAGAACAGTCTGTTTAGGACCGTCCCAATTGGAAAGACTCCCTCTGCTGGTGCTTGTTCATTTACTGCAGAATATCTGGAGACAATATCCACGGGAATCCGTCCACAGTGCTCCGGCTCCCTCTGCTGGTGGCTAACCGCAATTGCAGGTGGACTGGCTGTTTTGTCGTAGCCAGAAGCCGGTGATCGTGTAAAACAAGCAGGAGGTGATAGTCACTGCCAGTAGGTCCTTCGAAAACGCGTTTCTCCGCCTTCCCAGTGCGTTCAGCGGCTTCCTCAGTTCGAATGACCATCATCCCAATGAACACTTTATATAGCCCCACTTATTTGAAATTCCCGCGGCCATTCGCGCATGCGCACTCAAACGTGCGTTCCAAGCCTCAGTCTCATTACAAACTTTAAATAGACTCCAGCGGCCATTTTAGCTGGTTAAAACACACGATCCAAGCCTCATTATCACACCCGGAAGTTGCATCCATCGTTCTTATTAACAATATCAGAATCAAGCCTCGTTTTAAAACATAATTATCTACAACTTCATATTCAATTATACTGAACTCTAATGCAATTTGCTCAACAAGATTACGTCACTTAGTTTAATCATAATTAATTTATCATGATTACAAGTAATCCATGTCTTATTTGACAACATCAGTACAAATATGACCGTATTTAAGAACAATATTAATACTAGTCAACACATCCTATTTTATTAGCACAGGTGATAAATATATTAAATATACTGCTCAACAGTATCATTACTCGGAAATAAAAGGGGACTAATTTTGATTATAATTTGTACTTTATAATTTATAATTTAGATCCCCACACGCCATCTTGTGGTTCAAATACATAATTACACCCCTTCGTATTGTTATACATAATCCTGTTATCTCCATCTCCTTAATCCAGCATCATAAGGAACCATATCCTATCCCACCCCCCCATATATTATATGTCAAGAATGATATTTATAAAAATCAAATATTTATATTATAAATATTAAACATTTGAACTTAGATTTTATTTAACTCAACCGTATCATTCAGACCCTGCGGGATCAAGGTTTTTAGGCTAAAGATCCAGAAAGCCTCTTTCTTACATAACCTTTTATACCTATCACCTCCTCTACTGGTTACCGCCACTTGTTCAATTGCCATAATTTGTAGATTATCACTTTTCCCTCCATTGCATTCCAAAATATGGCGGTATAGGTAGGTGTTTCCTACTTTTTTATCTATCTGTCTTTTATGCTCCATGAACCTAACGTGAAGTGCCCGAGTGGTGCGCCCCACGTACTGTGCTCCACAACCACACTGTAAGACGTAGATAACATACATGGATCTACAATTCAGAAAACTTTTTATATTGAATTTCTCTCCCGATACAGATGAGACAAATTGTGTGGTTTTCTTTTTTGTGTGTTTGCATGTTGTACAGTTTAGTCTACCACACTTATGGAACCCTAATGGCGGTTTGGGTATCCATGTATCTATTTGTCCCCCTTGGGCATCTGGAGCCATGGATTTTTCCCCAGGTCTCCTAAAAAAACTTGGAGCTAGTGCGGACTTCAGACTATCTGACTTCCGAAATATTACCTGTTCACTAAGGACTACATTGGAGTTCAACATCTCATCCAACTTGAGAATAGAAAAGTTCTTCTTAATTATCCTCTTGATCTTGTATGCACTAGTATTATACTTAGTTACAAACATTGTTGTCCTATCCGTCATTTTGTTATTTTTCTTTCTAGTATTTTTGCTGGTGGTATCCAATAAATGGTCTCTTTCCATATTTTCCACCTCCTTCCAAGCCTGGTCAAGAACAGATATTGGATACCCCTGCGTAAGAAACGCCCCATAGAGAGATTCCATTTGTTCTCTTGCTCCTTCTTTGGTGGAACAATTCCTTTTTATCCGAAGGAACTGGCCCTTCGGTATATTATCCTTCCATCGTTGTAAATGACTACTTTTGTAATGTAAATATCGGTTTTGATCTACCTCCTTAACAAAAGTATTTGTTATAATGATGTCATTTTCGATCTTAATGTAATTATGTATTTGAACCACAAGATGGCGTGTGGGGATCTAAATTATAAATTATAAAGTACAAATTATAATCAAAATTAGTCCCCTTTTATTTCCGAGTAATGATACTGTTGAGCAGTATATTTAATATATTTATCACCTGTGCTAATAAAATAGGATGTGTTGACTAGTATTAATATTGTTCTTAAATACGGTCATATTTGTACTGATGTTGTCAAATAAGACATGGATTACTTGTAATCATGATAAATTAATTATGATTAAACTAAGTGACGTAATCTTGTTGAGCAAATTGCATTAGAGTTCAGTATAATTGAATATGAAGTTGTAGATAATTATGTTTTAAAACGAGGCTTGATTCTGATATTGTTAATAAGAACGATGGATGCAACTTCCGGGTGTGATAATGAGGCTTGGATCGTGTGTTTTAACCAGCTAAAATGGCCGCTGGAGTCTATTTAAAGTTTGTAATGAGACTGAGGCTTGGAACGCACGTTTGAGTGCGCATGCGCGAATGGCCGCGGGAATTTCAAATAAGTGGGGCTATATAAAGTGTTCATTGGGATGATGGTCATTCGAACTGAGGAAGCCGCTGAACGCACTGGGAAGGCGGAGAAACGCGTTTTCGAAGGACCTACTGGCAGTGACTATCACCTCCTGCTTGTTTTACACGATCACCGGCTTCTGGCTACGACAAAACAGCCAGTCCACCTGCAATTGCGGTTAGCCACCAGCAGAGGGAGCCGGAGCACTGTGGACGGATTCCCGTGGATATTGTCTCCAGATATTCTGCAGTAAATGGACAAGCACCAGCAGAGGGAGTCTTTCCAATTGGGACGGTCCTAAACAGACTGTTCTAAAGAGGTGAATGAAAAACTTATCGCCCATGGTAACTATCCATTCAAAGTGATATATGTGTGCACACATCTTTTTCGGGACATTAATTAATTAAGGACATACTCATGCAAGCAGTGTCCGTAAATGCCGAGCTCATTGGTCTATCATTAATCTATGTGGACATTTTGAAGTCAGCTTATTAAAATCCAAGCCTCAGAGAATAAACGTAATTAAGTATATACATTTGTGTATGTGGAGCATTTACATTAAAGGCATCCACTATACACAATATGCATTTTTATGTATGTCAATTTTGCTGCAGCAATATATGTTAATAAAATATGATTTATATGTTTTAAAATTTAATAGTAATTAGCCATTTTTTAATTATTTATTGATTATCTCCGATAAATGGTGGGGACAGCGCTACTGATTTCCTACAGAGGGTCACACCTGTGTGGGTAGTTTTTGTGTTTTTTTGATTTGGGATAGGGCTGGGGAGGGCCGCTGCTCAGGCACATCTCTGTCAAGTAAAGGAGATTCAACTGAGGCAGCACAAGGGAACTCTCATCTGGGGACAACAACTGCAGGGAGAACACATATTTTCAGATGAACATGGGGTGGCAGAAGGCTGCCTAATACTGAAGCACCCCCAAACAACAAACCAAATGCAACAACTAGTGCAAGCATTCCTGGGGGATGGCCTGCAGCAGATGGATTTGAATATGGTGATGTCATCCAAGCAGTGGGTCAAAGTTGGCTTCAACCCTCGTCTGCATATGAAAAGAGAAAAGGAGCGTGCAGGGCATGGAGGCCTTTTGTGGTGCTTGGATGACCCCTAGTTCGCATTAAGCACCCCCACCCTCCTTCGGTGTGGGGCTCATGTTGGCCATTCCCCAGCCCCTGAAGCATTCAAGCTGATTTCTTGCAGCAGCTGGGCACTGTAACAGCTCCAGAGCTGCTCTGTAATGCAAGTAAAAGGGTGTGGGCCCTGCAGCACTACCCGTAGTTTGCATTGTGCATTGGGAGGCATAAAGTAAGCAGACGGGAGGAGAAGTCAGGATAGTGCACAAGGGTATAGAAGGGAGGGGCTCAAGAAAAAAGAAGTAGAACCAGACAGCAAACTAGGCTGGAGAGAGACCTGAGACAAAGAGATCTGAATTACATGAGAGCCGACCAGGGAAAACTCAAATTATGCAGTCAAGTTTCCCACATTTGGGGAAATCGCAGGGGCAGCACACCCAGAGTGCAATGGGTGAGCCTTGCCCTGGGAGAAGCAACTTCATGATCATAGTATCTCACCTGGCAGGTAAGTAGGAGTTGGGCTAGAGCTGGGGAGGGTCGCTGCTCGGGCACCCCCCTGTCAAGTGAAGGAGATCCAACTGAGGCAGCACAAGGGAACTCTCGAAAGAAGAACAAGGCTAGAGGAAGATCTGAGACAAAGAAATCTGAATTTTACCAGAGCTGACCAGAGGAAAGCACAAATACAGTCCCCCACTACCACAAATAATGCAGTCGAGTTTCCCACATTTGGGGAAATCACAGGGGTCAGCATACCCAGAATGCAATGAATGAACCTAACCCTGGGAGAACAATCTTCATGACCATGGTATCTCCTATGCAAAATAAGTATGATTTGGGATAGGGCTGGGGAGGGCCGTTGCTCAGGCACATCTCTGTCAAGTAAGTTGCATTTGATTTGTTGTTTGGGGGTGCTTCAGTATTAGGCAGCCTTCTGCCCTACCATGTTCATCTGAAAATATGTGTTCTCCCTGCAGTTGTTGTCCCCAGATGAGAGTTCCCTTGTGCTGCCTCAGTTGAATCTCCTTTTGGAGAAGACCTCAATAAGATTGTAGCTGATCTGGCTACTGCTAAAACAGCTTGCCTACCTAGTATGACTCCTACCACGCAGAAGGCTAAAAGTACTTTTCTTGGCCCTTTCATCCTCCAGGTAAAGCGTACCCAAGGTCAGGCATACCCAAAGCAAGCTCATGTTTCCAGACCTGCCAAGCCCAGACTGAAGCAATCCTGGGCTGCCCATCAGCCTGCTTCCAAAACGGACAAGCCTGCCGCATGACGGTGCAGGCCTCCCTCTGGGGGATCCCAGGGTGGGGGGCCCGACTTCTAGGTTTGGCAAAGAAAGGTATAATTCTAAGCTAGAGAATTCTGTTTGGAGCTCACCTTGTACTTTGTGAAGAAATAATCAGCATTGTGGCTGAGCAGATACATGTAGTGTGTGGCTGCAAACTGCATGGATCTGCTGCGTTGTAATGCTGATTCTTTTTTTTTGCAAAGTACCAATAGCTTCATATAATGTTCACAATTTTTATGCAGGATCAAATAGCTCAATAGGTAGGGTGTTTGATTAGAATTCAACAGGTTATAGGTTTGAATCCTGGGTATGGTAGTTTGAGATGTGTTATTTAATAAAGTATGTTGTTCTGACTGCCGGCATCCTATCACCTGGGATATCATACTAAATAAATGGAGTTGATCAAATTTTTTTTTTTTTTAACTAGGGACAATTTCCAGATACTTCTCTTTATAACTGAGATTGCCCCCTGGAACTTCACATCAGTTGACAACTATGCATGAGTGGGCAGTGCTTGCCCTGGATCTGTCCACCCATTTATGTGCCGCCATAAAATAAAGCATGACTAACAGTTATCCTGGGCGTACACTACACAATTATCTGTCAGGCTATCTATCCAGTCTGGATGGATGGAATGAAAATCTGGTAATGTATAGGAGCAAATGTCAATTAACCATTTGCTCCCAAACACTAGAAAAGTGGTCAAAAATGGTCATTACACAAATTGGTTAAACCCAAAATTTAACCAATTTGTTTAGGGGACCATTTTTGTCCATTTTTTAGTGTTTGAGAGTAAATCGTTGATGGTCATTTGCTCACATAGATAACCGGATTTCTATTCCAACCAGCCAGTGTTGGAGAGATGGTCTGCCAGATTACATAATGCATACCAGAGCCATAACTAGACTTTTTGGTGCCCTGTGACAGAGAATTATATGCCCTCCCCCCCATTTTTGCAATATGGACAAAAGGCGCATGCCTTGTGGGGAAGGGGCATAACAAGATTGATCTCAGAGAAAGCACATGAGATATGAAGATATATCTAGTATACTTGACACTCAATGGTTTGTGGTATTGCAGGGGTGCCCTCCTTAAATGCATATACAGTCACACATGGCATGTTTGTGTAAATGGCATATCAGCAGTCAGCACTAACTGGTGACATGCCATTTGTACAAGTAAGCCATGTGTGACTAATATATAAACATACTTTATTAAATAACACCTCAAACTATCATACCCAGGATTCAAACCTATAACCTGTTAAATTCTAATCAAACACCCTACCCATTGAGCTACTTGATCCTGCATCTATTCTAACCTCCAAAAACAGATTCAGTTGCATTTTCCAGCGTGTTTTGTTTGCGCCTTTGCAAATGTCTTACATCGACAAACTTATTTAGTACTATTTTGCAAATAGGGTTACATTGTCGCAACATTGTGTTCCCTAATTGCTTGATTTTTTAAATGCAAAAATTGATAAAGACACCTGATAATTGCTCTGTGGAGTCTTCTTTTGTGTCTACTTCTTATCTACATTTAATTCCCTACCTATAATCAAGGCATTTTTAAATGCTGGGTGCTGCCAGGACGTGAGGCCTACCTAGTCTTTAGATCTGAATTTGAATGTACTTCTGAACTAACTTAATTTCCTACTTCTAAACTCATTCCTAAATTCACTACTTACATTAATCCTGTAGTTGGGCATTTTGAGCCTTCAATTGTGGGCATTGTTTTGTGTCCAGACCAGCAGCTGGTGGTGTGCATTTGCTGGAAAGGCATCGAAGACCTCCGATATGCTGCATCTCCTGATGTGTGTCTGCCTCAAGTGGCAGTCAGCAAATGCATGCTAGACACCCCATTCCAAGCTGATTGTGACATCACGGAACATGCATCATAGAACAGGCATGCTAGAACATGGGTCTTCAACCTGCGACCCTCCAGCTGCTGTGGAACTACATATCCCAGCATGCCCTGCCTCAGTTTTAGCATACCTTAATAGCAAAACTGTGGCAGGGCATGCTGGGATGTGTAGTTTCACAGCAGCTGGAGGGCCACAGGATGAAGACCCATGTGCTAGAACCAAACCGCAGGTACATTGAATGCTAGCAAGCTGAACGTTTAAATCCTTTTTGTTCCGCAGCATTCCAATGTGGAAGATTCCATGGAACCAGAGATTATTCCATTGAGAAGGACATGCTGCCTGGATGACTGCACTGTGCAAATTAAATCACGGAGCCAGTTGGCTTGTGGGTGGCTCTGGTTACTGGGTGGTTAGGTGGGCGGTGTGTCGGAGGTGGAGCACATGCAAATGAATGTGTATCATCCAGCTAGAGAGAGAGAAAACTCATGCAGGAGTGTGCCTGCTTGTCAGTGAGTTATGCACCTTGCCAGACGTCAAATCTACATGGAGCAACTGGAGGGGACAAGAGCAGGTTTGGAAAATATAGACAGAAGAGCATATATGCTGGCGCATTCTCCATGATTGTGTCAGCTTATGTTTTGGTGCACTGCACTTTCCTCCACTAAGTTTTAGCCATTTTGTTTAAACGCAAGTGTAGTTGCTTCTCGCTCTTTTGGCTGTGATATTGTATTGTGGTTGAAGAGTCTGCTGGAGGGATTGTTTTCTTCATTGGCGAGAGACTGAAGATATTCCAGGATGGAAGGCTTGGGAACACTATCCGTTTTTCAGTTGTGGAAGAGTTGAAAGACCGGATTGGACTACATTCTATAGTAAAGGGTATCTTTGTATTTATTAATCCTCCCTTTATATGTGTCTGTCTTTCAATAAAGCTTTGGGCTTGTGATTCCGTCACCCTCTTACACTCCACACCCATAGCCTTATTAACTATTGTATTGTTTAAATGTATAGTGCAGTTCATGATTTATAGTGTAGGCTGACCTGTGCTGTAGTTCTTGAACTGTACTATACCGACAGCATTTGTATTGTGTTTTGGCTGTGCTGCAACACAGTACTTATGTGTGTAATGTTTATGTATGTTTTATGGCTTCTTTATGTCAATAAAGACTGCTTTTTCAATCCAATATCTGAAAACAATCAATGTTTATCTTTGATGGCAATAGAAGTGGTATGATATTTGCTGCTTTTGAAAGGCAATATCTGATATGTCCCCTATCTGGGAACCATATATTAAATGGCTTTTCAGAAAAGGGAGATGGGAGAAGAGCTTTCAGTACTTGTAGGACCGATGCACATTTCCTATTCTAGCCTCCAAACACAGATTCAGTTGCATTTTCCAGCGTGTTTTGGATGCGCCTTTGCAAATGTCTTACATCGACAAACTTATTTAGTACTATTTTGCAAATAGGGTTACATTGTTGCAACATTGTGTTCCCTAATTGCTTGATTTTTTAAATGCAACAATTGATAAAAACACCTGATAACTGCTCTGCGGAGTCTTATTTTGTGTCTTCTTCTTATCTACATTTAATTCCGTACCTCTAATCAAGGCATTTTTAAATGCTGGCGGCTGCCAGGACGTGAGGCCTACCTAGACTTTAGATCTGAATTTGAATGTACTTGTGAACTAACTTAATTTCCTACTTCTAAATTCATTCCTAAATTCACTACTTACATGAATCCTGTAGTTGGGCATTTTGGGACTTCGATTGTGGGCATTGTTTTGTGTCCAGACCAGCAGCAGGTGGTGTGCATTTGCTGGAAAGGCATCGAAGACCTCCGATATGCTGCATCTCCTGATGTGTGTCTCCCTCAAGTGGCTGTCAGCAAATGCCTGCTAGACACCCCATTCCAAGCTGATTGTGACATCACGGAACATGCATCATAGAACAGGCATGCTAAAACATGGGTCTTCAACCTGCGACCCTCCAACTGCTGTGGAACTACACATCCCAGCATGCCCTGCCTTAGTTTTAGCATACCTTATAGCAAAACTGTGGCAGGGCATGCTGGGATGTGTAGTTTCACAGCAGCTGGAGGGCCACAGGATGAAGACCCATGTGCTAGAGCCAAGCCGCAGGTACATTGAATGCTAGCAAGCTGAATATTTAAATCCTTTTTGTTCCGCAGCATTCCAATGCGGAAGATTCCATGGAACCAGAGATCCTTCCATTGAGAAGGACATGCTGCCTGGATGACTACACTGTGCAAATTAAATCACGGAGCCAGTTGGTTTGTGGGTGGCTCTGGTGACTGGGTGGTTGGGTGGGTGGTGTGTCGGAGGTGGAGCACATGCAAATGATTGTGTATCATCCAGCTAGTGAGAGTGAAAACTCATGCAGGAGTGTGCCTGCTTGTCAGTGGGTTATGCACCTTGCCAGACGTTAAATCTACATAGAGCAGCTGGAGGGGACAAGAGCAGGTTTGCAAAATATAGATAGAAGAGCATATATGCTGGCGCATTCTCCATGATTGTGTCAGCTTATGTTTTGGTGCACTGCACTTTCCTCCACTAAGTTTTAGCCATTTTTGTTAAGCTCAAATGTAGTTGCTTCTCGGCCTTTTGGCTGTGATCTTGTATTGTGGTTGAAGGGTCTGCTGGAGGGAGGGATTGCTTTCTTCATTGGCGAAAGACCAAAGATATTCCAGGATGGAAGGCTTGGGAACACTATCCGTTTTTCAATTGTGGAAGAGTTGAAAGACCGGATTGAACTACATTCTATAGTAAAGGATGTCTTTCTATGTATTAATCCTCCCCTTATATGTGTCAGTCTTTCAATAAAGCTTCGGGCTTGTGATTCCCTCACCCTCTTACACTCCACACCCATAGCCTTATTAACTGTTGTATTATTGTACAGTTTAAATGTATAGTGCAGTTCATGATTTATAGTGTAGGCTGGCCTGTGCTGTAGTTCTTGAACTGTACTATACCGTCAGCATTTCTATTGTGTTTTGGCTGTGCCGCAACGCGGTACTTATGTGTGTAATGTTTATGTATGTTTTTTTGCTTCTTTATGTGCATCGGTCCTACAAGTACTGAAAGCTCTTCTCCCATCTCCCTTTTCTGAAAAGCCATTTAATATATGGTTCCCAGATAGGGGACATATCAGATATTGGATTTCAAAAGCATCAAATATCATACCACTTTTATTGCCATCAAAGATAAACATTGATTGTTTTCAGATATTGGCTTGAAAAAGCAGTCTTTATTGACATAAAAAAAAACATACATAAACATTGCACACATAAATACAGTGTTGCAGCACAGCCAAAACACAATACAAATGCTGACGGTATAGTACAGTTCAAGAACTACAGCACAGGCCAGTCTACACTATAAATCATGAACTGCACTATACATTTAAACTATACAATAATACAACAGTTAATAAGGCTATGGGTGTGGAGTGTAAGAGGGTGAGGGATTCACAAAACCGAAGCTTTATTGTAACACAGACACATATAAGGGGAGGGTCAATAAATAGAAAGATATCCTTTACTATAGAATGTAGTCCAATCCGACCTCTGTGCTCTTCCACAACTGAAAAACAGATAGTGTTCCCAAGCCTTCCATCCTGGAATATCTTTGGTCTTTCGCCAATGAAGAAAACAATCCCTCCCTCCAGCAGACCCTTCAACCACGATACAAGATCACAGCCAAAAGGCCGAGAAGCAACTACACTTGAGCTTAACAAAAATGGCTAAAACTTAGTGGAGGAAAGTGCAGTGCACCAAAACATAAGCTGACACAATCATGGAGAATGCGCCAGCATATATGCTCTTCTATCTATATTTTGCAAACCTGCTCTTGTCCCCTCCAGCTGCTCTATGTAGATTTAACGTCTGGCAAGGTGCATAACCCACTGACAAGCAGGCACACTCCTGCATGAGTTTTCTCTCTCACTAGCTGGATGATACACAATCATTTGCATGCGCTCCACTTCCGACACACCACCCACCCAACCACCCAGTCACCAGAGCCACCCACAAGCCAACTGGCTCCGTGATTTAATTTGCACAGTGTAGTCATCCAGGCAGCATGTCCTTCTCAATGGAAGGATCTCTGGTTCCATGGAATCTTCCGCATTGGAATGCTGCGGAACAAAAAGGATTTAAATATTCAGCTTGCTAGCATTCAATGTACCTGCGGCTTGGCTCTAGCACATGGGTCTTCATCCTGTGGCCCTCCAGCTGCTGTGAAACTACACATCCCAGCATGCCCTGCCACAGTTTTGCTATTAAGGTATGCTAAAACTGAGGCAGGGCATGCTGGGATGTGTAGTTCCACAGCAGCTGGAGGGTCGCAGGTTGAAGACCCATGTTTTAGCATGCCTGTTCTATGATGCATGTTCCATGATGTCACAATCAGCTTGGAATGGGGTGTCTAGCAGGCATTTGCTGACAGCCACTTGAGGGAGACACACATCAGGAGATGCAGCATATCGGAGGTCTTCGATGCCTTTCCAGCAAATGCACACCACCTGCTGCTGGTCTGGACACAAAACAATGCCCACAATCGAAGTCCCAAAATGCCCAACTACAGGATTCATGTAAGTAGTGAATTTAGGAATGAATTTAGAAGTAGGAAATTAAGTTAGTTCACAAGTACATTCAAATTCAGATCTAAAGACTAAACACAAAACACAAAATAAGACTCCACAGAGCAATTATCAGGTGTCTTTATCAATTGTTGCATTTAAAAAATCAAGCAATTAGGGAACACAATGTTGCGACAATGTAACCCTATTTGCAAAATAGTACTAAATAAGTTTGTCGATGTAAGACATTTGCAAAGGTGCAAACAAAACACGCTGGAAAATGCAACTGAATCTGTTTTTGGAGGTTAGAAAAGATGTAGGATCAAGTAGCTCCATGGGTAGGGTGTTTGATTAAAATTCAACAGGTTATAGGTTTGAATCCTGGGTATGATAGTTTGAGGTGTTATTTAATAAAGCATGTTTATATATTAGTCACACATGGCTTACTTGTACAAATGGCATGTCACCAGTTAGTGCTGACTGCTGATATGCCATTTGCACTAAAACAAATGAAAATGGTAAAAGTTATTGTACTTTAAGTAAAAATAAAAGAGCAAAAATATCAATCCCAGTTTTGGATTACTTGAATTAACAAAAAAAAACGCATATAGCAGAGGATAGTTTCAATCTGCTTACCTCTGGGCTATGGACCCAGCATGCTTCCATTACAGTACTCTGCTGCACATGTAATTGCAAGAGATCCTGAAGCACTCACTCATCATGGGAAAGTACCAATGTGTTTCTTCATTGGTTGATGGAAGAAACATCTTACAAAAACTCTCCAGATTATTGACTATTTAAAGTTTTTCTAGGAAACGTTCTAGATGAATGCTTATTAGCCTTTGTCAGTATGTACTTTTGCAAAGTGTCGCTGTGGCGCAATCAGTTAGTGTGTACGGCTATTAACCAAAAGGTTGGTGGTTCAATCCCACCCAGGGATGTAATTGACCTTGTTATCAGATTTTGGTGATCTTTAAGTAGACAAGTCAAAATTTCAAAAACCCCTGTTATGGTGTAGGGTACCTGGCCTTCTCTGATGTAATCAGAGTTAGATTTGATTCAGTGATTTTATAAAAACAGCTAGGAAGCACAATTTAGCAGTGGTTTGCAGAGAAAAAGAAATATGCTGGCAAAAAAATCCAATTGAGTGATTAAACAGCTCTTCATTTTCTGGCTTTATTTTTATGCTAACAAATTTGTTCTCTGAAAAGTGTCCACAAAGCCAAGTATCTGATTAACATCTTTGTAGGGATGGTTTTTCACCTATTACTAAATTAAACTTGCTTCATTGGAAAGGCAGCAAGATGCATCCTCATTTCAATATCTACTGAAATAATACAGGTTGACACCAGGAAACATTAACGCCACTGCATCCTTGCTGCTTTCTCATGTGGAAGTCTGTTTAATGTGAAAACAAGGTGATATCTAATTAGCACACAGGTAAGGAATTAAGAAAATCTTTATTTAAGGGTGAAGATGTTTCTCACAAAATCGTTGCCCCAATGCATCATTGAAATTCAAGCTGGAAAGATGATTTTAATATATCACTTGTACATTTTGTATTGCTCTTCTGGTGACAATGTAGTTTGTTTTTGTCAATTACCATTTTAATAATAGGGTAAAGAAAATTAAGTGGATTTTTGAAAGAAAACAATACTGTCAATATACTATTAAAACAAATTAAAATGGTAAAAGTTATTGTACTTTAAGTAAAAATAAAAGAGCAAAAATATCAATCCCAGTTTTGGATTACTTTAATTAACAAAAAAAAAATGCATATAGCAGAGGATAGTTTCAATCTGCCTACCTCTGGGTTAAGGGGCCCAGCATGCTTCAATTGCAGTACTCTGCTGCACATGTAAGTGCAAGAGATCCTGAAGCACTCACTCATCATGGGAAAGTACCAATGCGTTTCTTCATTGGTTGATGGAAGAAACATCTTACAAAAACTCTCCAGATTATTGACTTTTTAAAGTTTTCTAGGAAACGTTCTAGATGAATGCTTATTAGCCTTTGTCAGTATGTACTTTTGCAAAGTGTCTCTGTGGTGCAATCGGTTAGTGTGTTTGGTTATTAACCAAAGGGTTGGTGGTTCAATCCCACCCAGGGATGTTATTGACCTTGTCATCAGATTTTGGTGATCTTTAAGTAGACAAGTCAAAATTTCAAACCCCCTCTTATGGTGTAGGGTACCTGGCCTACTCTGATGTAATCAGAGTTAGATTTGATTAAGTGATTTTATCAAAAAACAGCTAGGAAGCACAATTTAGCAGTGGGTTGCAGAGAAAATTAAATATGCTGGCAGAAAAATCCAATTGAGTGATTAAACAGCTCTTCATTTTCTGGCTTTATTTTTATGCTAACTAATTTGTTCTCTGAAAAGTGTCCACAAAGCCAAGTCTCGGATTAACATCTTTGTAGGGATGGTTTTTCACCTATTACTAAATTAAACTTGCTTCATTGGAAAGGCAGCAAGATGCATCCTCATTTCAATATCTACTGAAATAATACAGGTTGACACCAGGAAACATTAACGCCACTGCATCCTTGCTGCTTTCTCATGTGGAAGTCTGTTTAATGTGAAAACAAGGTGATATCTAATTAGCACACAGGTAAGGAATTAAGAAAATCTTTATTTAAGGGTAAGATGTTTCTCACAAAATCGTTGCCCCAATGCATCATTGAAATTCAAGCTGGAAAGATGATTTTAATATATCACTTGTACATTTTGTATTGCTCTTCTGGTGACAATGTAGTTTGTTTTTGTCAATTACCATTTTAATAATCGGGTAAAGAAAATTAAGTGGATTTTTGAAAGAAAACAATACTGTCTATATACTATTAAAACAAATTAAAAAGGTAAAAGTTATTGTACTTTAAGTAAAATAAAAAGAGCAAAAATATCAATCCCAGTTTTGGATTACTTTAATTAACAAAAAAAAATGCATATAGCAGAGGATAATTTCAATCTGCCTACCTCTGGGTTATGGACCCAGCATGCTTCCATTACAGTACTCTGCTGCACATGTAAGTGCAAGAGATCCTGAAGCACTCACTCATCATGGGAAAGTACCAATGTGTTTCTTCATTGGTTGATGGAAGAAACATCTTACAAAAACTCTCCAGATTATTGACTATTTAAAGTTTTTCTAGGAAACGTTCTAGATGAATGCTTATTAGCCTTTGTCAGTATGTACTTTTGCAAAGTGTCGCTGTAGCGCAATCAGTTAGTGTGTATGGCTATTAACCAAAAAGTTGGTGGTTCAATCCCACCCAGGGACGTAATTGACCTTGTGATCAGATTTTGGTGATATTTAAGTAGACAAGTCAAAATTTCAAACCCTCTCTTATGGTGTAGGGTACCTGGCCTACTCTGATGTAATCAGAGTTAGATTTGATTAAGTGATTTTATAAAAAAAACAGCTAGGAAGCACAATTTAGCAGTGGGTTGCAGAGAAAAAGAAATATGCTGGCAGAAAAATCCAATTGAGTGATTAAACAGCTCTTCATTTTCTGACTTTATTTTTATGCTAACAAATTTGTTCTCTGAAAAGAGTCCACAAAGACAAGTATCTGATTAACACCTTTGTAGGGATGGTTTTTCACCTATTACTAAATTAAAAATGCTTCATTGGAAAGGCAGCAAGATGCATCCTCATTTCAAGATCTACTGAAATAATACAGGTTGACACCAGGAAACATTAACGCCACTGCATCCTTGCTGCTTTCTCATGTGGAAGTCTGTTTAATGTGAAAACAAGGTGATATCTAATTAGCACACAGGTAAGGAATTAAGAAATTCTTTATTTAATGGTAAGATGTTTCTCACAAAATCGTTGCCCCAATGCATCATTGAAATTCAAGCTGGAAAGATGATTTTAATATATCACTTGTACATTTTGTATTGCTCTTCTGGTGACAATGTAGTTTGTTTTTGTCAATTACCATTTTAATAATCGGGTAAAGAAAATTAAGTGGATTTTTGAAAGAAAACAATACTGTCTATATACTATTAAAACAAATTAAAAAGGTAAAAGTTATTGTACTTTAAGTAAAATAAAAAGAGCAAAAATATCAATTCCAGTTTTGGATTACTTTAATTAACAAAAAAAAATGCATATAGCAGAGGATAATTTCAATCTGCCTACCTCTGGGTTATGGACCCAGCATGCTTCCATTACAGTACTCTGCTGCACATGTAAGTGCAAGAGATCCTGAAGCACTCACTCATCATGGGAAAGTACCAATGTGTTTCTTCATTGGTTGATGGAAGAAACATCTTACAAAAACTCTCCAGATTATTGACTATTTAAAGTTTTTCTAGGAAACGTTCTAGATGAATGCTTATTAGCCTTTGTCAGTATGTACTTTTGCAAAGTGTCGCTGTAGCGCAATCAGTTAGTGTGTACGGCTATTAACCAAAAAGTTGGTGGTTCAATCCCACCCAGGGACGTAATTGACCTTGTGATCAGATTTTGGTGATATTTAAGTAGACAAGTCAAAATTTCAAACCCTCTCTTATGGTGTAGGGTACCTGGCCTACTCTGATGTAATCAGAGTTAGATTTGATTAAGTGATTTTATAAAAAAAACAGCTAGGAAGCACAATTTAGCAGTGGGTTGCAGAGAAAAAGAAATATGCTGGCAGAAAAATCCAATTGAGTGATTAAACAGCTCTTCATTTTCTGGCTTTATTTTTATGCTAACAAATTTGTTCTCTGAAAAGAGTCCACAAAGCCAAGTATCTGATTAACACCTTTGTAGGGATGGTTTTTCACCTATTACTAAATTAAACATGCTTCATTGGAAAGGCAGCAAGATGCATCCTCATTTCAATATCTACTGAAATAATACAGGTTGACACCAGGAAACATTAACGCCACTGCATCCTTGCTGCTTTCTCATGTGGAAGTCTGTTTAATGTGAAAACAAGGTGATATCTAATTAGCACACAGGTAAGGAATTAAGAAAATCTTTATTTAAGGGTGAAGAGGTTTCTCACAAAATCGTTGCCCCAATGCATCATTGAAATTCAAGCTGGAAAGATGATTTTAATATATCACTTGTACATTTTGTATTGCTCTTCTGGTGACAATGTAGTTTGTTTTTGTCAATTACCATTTGAATAATAGGGTAAAGAAAATTAAGTGGATTTTTGAAAGAAAACAATACTGTCAATATACTATTAAAACAAATTAAAATAATAAAAGTTATTGTACTTTAAGTAAAAATAAAAGAGCAAAAATATCAATCCCAGTTTTGGATTACTTTAATTAACAAAAAAAAATGCATATAGCAGAGGATAGTTTCAATCTGCCTACCTCTGGGTTATGGGCCCAGCATGCTTCCATTGCAGTACTCTGCTGCACATGTAAGTGCAAGAGATCCTGAAGCACTCACTCATCATGGGAAAGTACCAATGTGTTTCTTCATTGGTTGATGGAAGAAACATCTTACAAAAACTCTCCAGATTATTGACTTTTTAAAGTTTTTCTAGGAAACGTTCTAGATGAATGCTTATTAGCCTTTGTCAGTATATACTTTTGCAATGTGTCTCTGTGGCGCAATCAGTTAGCGTGTTCGGTTATTAACCAAAAGGTTGGTGGTTCAATCCTACCCAGGGACGTAATTTACCTTGTTATCAGATTTTGGTGATCTTTAAGTAGACAAGTCAAAATTTCAAACCCCCTCTTATGGTGTAGGGTACCTGGCCTTCTCTGATGTAATCAGAGTTAGATTTGATTAAGTGATTTTATAAAAGAACAGCTAGGAAGCACAACTTAGCAGTGGGTTGCAGAGAAAAAGAAATACGCTTGCAGAAAAATCCAATTGAGTGATTAAACAGCTCTTCATTTTCTGGCTTTATTTTTATGCTAACAAATTTGTTCTCTGAAAAGTGTCCACAAAGCCAAGTATCTGATTAACACCTTTGTAGGGATGGTTTTTCACCTATTACTAAATTAAACTTGCTTCATTGGAAAGGCAGCAAGTGATGTCATCCAAGCAGTGGGTCAAAGTTGGCTTCAACCCTCGTCTGCTTATGAAAAGAGAAAAGGGATATGCAGGGCATGGCGGCCTTTTGCGACGCTTGGATGACCCCTAGTTCGCATTAAACACCCCCACCCTCCTTCGGTGTGGGGCTCATGTTGGCCATGCCCCAGCCCCTGAAGCATTCAAGCTGATTTCTTGCAGCAGCTGGGTACTGTAACAGCTCCAGAGCTGCTCTGTAAGGCAAGTAAAAGGGTGTGGGCCCTGCAGCACTACCTGTAGTTTGCATTGTGCATTGGAAGGCACAAAGTAAGCAGACGGGAGGAGAAGTCAGGATAGTTCACAAGGTTATAGAAGGGAGGGGCTCAAGAAAAGAGAAGTGGAAACAGACAGCATACTAGGCTGGAGAGAGACCTGAGACAAAGAGATCTGAATTATACGAGAGCCGTCCAGGGGAAACACAAATTATGCAGTCAAGTTTCCCACATTTGGGGAAATCGCAAGGGACAGCACTCCCAGAGTGCAATGGGTGAGCCTTGCCCTGGGAGAAGCACCTTCATGATCATAGTATCTCACCTGGCAGGTTAGTAGGAGTTGGGCTAGAGCTGGGGAGGGTCGCTGCTCGGGCACTACCTTTCAAGTGAAGGAGATCCAACTGAGGCAGCACAAGGGAACTCTCAAAAGAAGAACAAGGCTAGAGGAAGATCTGAGACAAAGAAATCTGACTTTTACCAGAGCTGACCAGAGGAAAGCACAAACACAGTCCACCACTACCACAAATAATGCAGTCGAGTTTCCCACATTTGGGGAAATCACAGGGGTCAGCATACCCAGAATGCAATGAATGAACCTCACCCTGGGAGAACAATCTTCATGACAATAGTATCTCCTATGCAAAATAAGTATGATTTGGGATAGGGCTGGGGAGGGCCGCTGCTCAGGCACATCTCTGTCAAGTAAAGGAGATTCAACTGAGGCAGCACAAGGGAACTCTCATCTGGGGACAACAACTGCAGGGAGAACACATATTTTCAGATGAACATGGGGTGGCAGAAGGCTGCCTAATACTGAAGCACCCCCAAACAACAAACCAAATGCAACAACTAGTGCAAGCATTCCTGGGGGATGGCCTGCAGCAGATGGATTTGAATATGGTGATGTCATCCAAGCAGTGGGTCAAAGTTGGCTTCAACCCTCGTCTGCATATGAAAAGAGAAAAGGAGCGTGCAGGGCATGGAGGCCTTTTGTGGTGCTTGGATGACCCCTAGTTCGCATTAAGCACCCCCACCCTCCTTCGGTGTGGGGCTCATGTTGGCCATTCCCCAGCCCCTGAAGCATTCAAGCTGATTTCTTGCTGCAGCTGGGCACTGTAACAGCTCCAGAGCTGCTCTGTAAAGCAAGTAAAAGGGTGTGGGCCCTGCAGCACTACCCGTAGTTTGCATTGTGCATTGGGAGGCACAAAGTAAGCAGACGGGAGGAGAAGTCAGGATAGTGCACAAGGGTATAGAAGGGAGGGGCTCAAGAAAAAAGAAGTGGAACCAGACAGCAAACTAGGCTGGAGAGAGACCTGAGACAAAGAGATCTGAATTACATGAGAGCCGACCAGGGAAAACTCAAATTATGCAGTCAAGTTTCCCACATTTGGGGAAATCGCAGGGGCAGCACACCCAGAGTGCAATGGGTGAGCCTTGCCCTGGGAGAAGCACCTTCATGATCATAGTATCTCACCTGGCAGGTAAGTAGGAGTTGGGCTAGAGCTGGGGAGGGTCGCTGCTCGGGCACCCCCCTGTCAAGTGAAGGAGATCCAACTGAGGCAGCACAAGGGAACTCTCGAAAGAAGAACAAGGCTAGAGGAAGATCTGAGACAAAGAAATCTGACTTTTACCAGAGCTGACCAGAGGAAAGCACAAACACAGTCCCCCACTACCACAAATAATGCAGTCGAGTTTCCCACATTTGGGGAAATCACAGGGGTCAGCATACCCAGAATGCAATGAATGAACCTCACCCTGGGAGAACAATCTTCATGACCATGGTATCTCCTATGCAAAATAAGTATGATTTGGGATAGGGCTGGGGAGGGCCGTTGCTCAGGCACATCTCTGTCAAGTAAGTTGCATTTGATTTGTTGTTTGGGGGTGCTTCAGTATTAGGCAGCCTTCTGCCCTACCATGTTCATCTGAAAATATGTGTTCTCCCTGCAGTTGTTGTCCCCAGATGAGAGTTCCCTTGTGCTGCCTCAGTTGAATCTCCTTTTGGAGAAGACCTCAATAAGATTGTAGCTGATCTGGCTACTGCTAAAACAGCTTGCCTACCTAGTATGACTCCTACCACGCAGAAGGCTAAAAGTACTTTTCTTGGCCCTTTCATCCTCCAGGTAAAGCGTACCCAAGGTCAGGCATACCCAAAGCAAGCTCATGTTTCCAGACCTGCCAAGCCCAGACTGAAGCAATCCTGGGCTGCCCATCAGCCTGCTTCCAAAACGGACAAGCCTGCCGCATGACGGTGCAGGCCTCCCTCTGGGGGATCCCAGGGTGGGGGGCCCGACTTCTAGGTTTGGCAAAGAAAGGTATAATTCTAAGCTAGAGAATTCTGTTTGGAGCTCACCTTGTACTTTGTGAAGAAATAATCAGCATTGTGGCTGAGCAGATACATGTAGTGTGTGGCTGCAAACTGCATGGATCTGCTGCGTTGTAATGCTGATTCTTTTTTTTTGCAAAGTACCAATAGCTTCATATAATGTTCACAATTTTTATGCAGGATCAAATAGCTCAATAGGTAGGGTGTTTGATTAGAATTCAACAGGTTATAGGTTTGAATCCTGGGTATGGTAGTTTGAGATGTGTTATTTAATAAAGTATGTTGTTCTGACTGCCGGCATCCTATCACCTGGGATATCATACTAAATAAATGGAGTTGATAAAAAAATTTTTTTTTTTTTTAACTAGGGACAATTTCCAGATACTTCTCTTTATAACTGAGATTGCCCCCTGGAACTTCACATCAGTTGACAACTATGCATGAGTGAGCAGTGCTTGCCCTGGATCTGTCCACCCATTTATGTGCCGCCATAAAATAAAGCATGACTAACAGTTATCCTGGGCGTACACTACACAATTATCTGTCAGGCTATCTATCCAGTCTGGATGGATGGAATGAAAATCTGGTAATGTATAGGAGCAAATGTCAATTAACCATTTGCTCCCAAACACTAGAAAAGTGGTCAAAAATGGTCATTACACAAATTGGTTAAACCCAAAATTTAACCAATTTGTTTAGGGGACCATTTTTGTCCATTTTTTAGTGTTTGAGAGTAAATCGTTGATGGTCATTTGCTCACATAGATAACCGGATTTCTATTCCAACCAGCCAGTGTTGGAGAGATGGTCTGCCAGATTACATAATGCATACCAGAGCCATAACTAGACTTTTTGGTGCCCTGTGACAGAGAATTATATGCCCTCCCCCCCATTTTTGCAATATGGACAAAAGGCGCATGCCTTGTGGGGAAGGGGCATAACAAGATTGGTCTCAGAGAAAGCACATGAGATATGAAGATATATCTAGTATACTTGACACTCAATGGTTTGTGGTATTGCAGGGGTGCCCTCCTTAAATGCATATACAGTCACACATGGCATGTTTGTGTAAATGGCATATCAGCAGTCAGCACTAACTGGTGACATGCCATTTGTACAAGTAAGCCATGTGTGACTAATATATAAACATACTTTATTAAATAACACCTCAAACTATCATACCCAGGATTCAAACCTATAACCTGTTAAATTCTAATCAAACACCCTACCCATTGAGCTACTTGATCCTGCATCTATTCTAACCTCCAATAACAGATTCAGTTGCATTTTCCAGCGTGTTTTGTTTGCGCCTTTGCAAATGTCTTACATCGACAAACTTATTTAGTACTATTTTGCAAATAGGGTTACATTGTCGCAACATTGTGTTCCCTAATTGCTTGATTTTTTAAATGCAAAAATTGATAAAGACACCTGATAATTGCTCTGTGGAGTTTTCTTTTGTGTCTACTTCTTATCTACATTTAATTCCCTACCTATAATCAAGGCATTTTTAAATGCTGGGTGCTGCCAGGACGTGAGGCCTACCTAGTCTTTAGATCTGAATTTGAATGTACTTGTGAACTAACTTAATTTCCTACTTCTAAATTCATTCCTAAATTCACTACTTACATTAATCCTGTAGTTGGGCATTTTGAGCCTTCAATTGTGGGCATTGTTTTGTGTCCAGACCAGCAGCTGGTGGTGTGCATTTGCTGGAAAGGCATCGAAGACCTCCGATATGCTGCATCTCCTGATGTGTGTCTGCCTCAAGTGGCTGTCAGCATATGCATGCTAGACACCCCATTCCAAGCTGATTGTGACATCACGGAACATGCATCATAGAACAGGCATGCTAGAACATGGGTCTTCAACCTGCGACCATCCAGCTGCTGTGGAACTACATATCCCAGCATGCCCTGCCTCAGTTTTAGCATACCTTAATAGCAAAACTGTGGCAGGGCATGCTGGGATGTGTAGTTTCACAGCAGCTGGAGGGCCACAGGATGAAGACCCATGTGCTAGAACCAAACCGCAGGTACATTGAATGCTAGCAAGCTGAATGTTTAAATCCTTTTTGTTCCGCAGCATTCCAATGCGGAAGATTCCATGGAACCAGAGATTATTCCATTGAGAAGGACATGCTGCCTGGATGACTGCACTGTGCAAATTAAATCACGGAGCCAGTTGGCTTGTGGGTGGCTCTGGTGACTGGGTGGTTGGGTGGGCGGTGTGTCGGAGGTGGAGCACATGCAAATGAATGTGTATCATCCAGCTAGTGAGAGAGAAAACTCATGCAGGAGTGTGCCTGTTTGTCAGTGAGTTATGCACCTTGCCAGACGTCAAATCTACATGGAGCAACTGGAGGGGACAAGAGCAGGTTTGGAAAATATAGACAGAAGAGCATATATGCTGGCGCATTCTCCATGATTGTGTCAGCTTATGTTTTGGTGCACTGCACTTTCCTCCACTAAGTTTTAGCCATTTTGTTTAAACGCAAGTGTAGTTGCTTCTCGCTCTTTTGGCTGTGATATTGTATTGTGGTTGAAGAGTCTGCTGGAGGGATTGTTTTCTTCATTGGCGAGAGACTGAAGATATTCCAGGATGGAAGGCTTGGGAACACTATCCGTTTTTCAGTTGTGGAAGAGTTGAAAGACCGGATTGGACTACATTCTATAGTAAAGGGTATCTTTGTATTTATTAATCCTCCCTTTATATGTGTCTGTCTTTCAATAAAGCTTTGAGCTTGTGATTCCGTCACCCTCTTACACTCCACACCCATAGCCTTATTAACTATTGTATTGTTTAAATGTATAGTGCAGTTCATGATTTATAGTGTAGGCTGACCTGTACTGTAGTTCTTGAACTGTACTATACCGACAGCATTTGTATTGTGATTTGGCTGTGCTGCAACACAGTACTTGTGTGTAATGTTTATATATGTTTTTTTGCTTCTTTATGTCAATAAAGACTGCTTTTTCAATCCAATATCTGAAAACAATCAATGTTTATCTTTGATGGCAATAGAAGTGGTATGATATTTGCTGCTTTTGAAAGGCAATATCTGATATGTCCCCTATCTGGGAACCATATATTAAATGGCTTTTCAGAAAAGGGAGATGGGAGAAGAGCTTTCAGTACTTGTAGGACCGATGCACATTTCCTATTCTAGCCTCCAAAAACAGATTCAGTTGCATTTTCCAGCGTGTTTTGGATGCGCCTTTGCAAATGTCTTACATCGACAAACTTATTTAGTACTATTTTGCAAATAGGGTTACATTGTTGCAACATTGTGTTCCCTAATTGCTTGATTTTTTAAATGCAACAATTGATAAAAACACCTGATAACTGCTCTGCGGAGTCTTATTTTGTGTCTACTTCTTATCTACATTTAATTCCGTACCTCTAATCAAGGCATTTTTAAATGCTGGCGGCTGCCAGGACGTGAGGCCTACCTAGACTTTAGATCTGAATTTGAATGTACTTGTGAACTAACTTAATTTCCTACTTCTAAATTCATTCCTAAATTCACTACTTACATGAATCCTGTAGTTGGGCATTTTGGGACTTCGATTGTGGGCATTGTTTTGTGTCCAGACCAGCAGCAGGTGGTGTGCATTTGCTGGAAAGCCATCGAAGACCTCCGATATGCTGCATCTCCTGATGTGTGTCTCCCTCAAGTGGCTGTCAGCAAATGCCAGCTAGACACCCCATTCCAAGCTGATTGTGACATCACGGAACATGCATCATAGAACAGGCATGCTAAAACATGGGTCTTCAACCTGCGACCCTCCAGCTGCTGTAGAATTACACATCCCAGCATGCCCTGCCTCAGTTTTAGCATACCTTATAGCAAAACTGTGGCAGGGCGTGCTGGGATGTGTAGTTTCACAGCAGCTGGAGGGCCACAGGATGAAGACCCATGTGCTAGAGCCAAGCCGCAGGTACATTGAATGCTAGCAAGCTGAATATTTAAATCCTTTTTGTTCCGCAGCATTCCAATGCGGAAGATTCCATGGAACCAGAGATCCTTCCATTGAGAAGGACATGCTGCCTGGATGACTACACTGTGCAAATTAAATCACGGAGCCAGTTGGTTTGTGGGTGGCTCTGGTGACTGGGTGGTTGGGTGGGTGGTGTGTCGGAGGTGGAGCACATGCAAATGATTGTGTATCATCCAGCTAGTGAGAGTGAAAACTCATGCAGGAGTGTGCCTGCTTGTCAGTGGGTTATGCACCTTGCCAGACGTTAAATCTACATAGAGCAGCTGGAGGGGACAAGAGCATGTTTGCAAAATATAGATAGAAGAGCATATATGCTGGCGCATTCTCCATGATTGTGTCAGCTTATGTTTTGGTGCACTGCACTTTCCTCCACTAAGTTTTAGCCATTTTTGTTAAGCTCAAGTGTAGTTGCTTCTCGGCCTTTTGGCTGTGATCTTGTATTGTGGTTGAAGGGTCTGCTGGAGGGAGGGATTGCTTTCTTCATTGGCGAAAGACCAAAGATATTCCAGGATGGAAGGCTTGGGAACACTATCCGTTTTTCAATTGTGGAAGAGTTGAAAGACCGGATTGGACTACATTCTATAGTAAAGGATGTCTTTCTATTTATTAATCCTCCCTTTATATGTGTCAGTCTTTCAATAAAGCTTCGGGCTTGTGATTCCCTCACCCTCTTACACTCCACACCCATAGCCTTATTAACTGTTGTATTATTGTACAGTTTAAATGTATAGTGCAGTTCATGATTTATAGTGTAGGCTGGCCTGTGCTGTAGTTCTTGAACTGTACTATACCATCAGCATTTCTATTGTGTTTTGGCTGTGCCGCAACGCGGTACTTATGTGTGTAATGTTTATGTATGTTTTTTTGCTTCTTTATGTGCATCGGTCCTACAAGTACTGAAAGCTCTTCTCCCATCTCCCTTTTCTGAAAAGCCATTTAATATATGGTTCCCAGATAGGGGACATATCAGATATTGGATTTCAAAAGCATCAAATATCATACCACTTTTATTGCCATCAAAGATAAACATTGATTGTTTTCAGATATTGGCTTGAAAAAGCAGTCTTTATTGACATAAAAAAAACATACATAAACATTGCACACATAAATACAGTGTTGCAGCACAGCCAAAACACAATACAAATGCTGACGGTATAGTACAGTTCAAGAACTACAGCACAGGCCAGTCTACACTATAAATCATGAACTGCACTATACATTTAAACTATACAATAATACAACAGTTAATAAGGCTATGGGTGTGGAGTGTAAGAGGGTGAGGGATTCACAAAACCGAAGCTTTATTGTAACACAGACACATATAAGGGGAGGGTCAATAAATAGAAAGATATCCTTTACTATAGAATGTAGTCCAATCCGACCTCTGTGCTCTTCCACAACTGAAAAACAGATAGTGTTCCCAAGCCTTCCATCCTGGAATATCTTTGGTTTTTCGCCAATGAAGAAAACAATCCCTCCCTCCAGCAGACCCTTCAACCACGATACAAGATCACAGCCAAAAGGCCGAGAAGCAACTACACTTGAGCTTAACAAAAATGGCTAAAACTTAGTGGAGGAAAGTGCAGTGCACCAAAACATAAGCTGACACAATCATGGAGAATGCGCCAGCATATATGCTCTTCTATCTATATTTTGCAAACCTGCTCTTGTCCCCTCCAGCTGCTCTATGTAGATTTAACGTCTGGCAAGGTGCATAACCCACTGACAAGCAGGCACACTCCTGCATGAGTTTTCTCTCTCACTAGCTGGATGATACACAATCATTTGCATGCGCTCCACTTCCGACACACCACCCACCCAACCACCCAGTCACCAGAGCCACCCACAAGCCAACTGGCTCCGTGATTTAATTTGCACAGTGTAGTCATCCAGGCAGCATGTCCTTCTCAATGGAAGGATCTCTGGTTCCATGGAATCTTCCGCATTGGAATGCTGCGGAACAAAAAGGATTTAAATATTCAGCTTGCTAGCATTCAATGTACCTGCGGCTTGGCTCTAGCACATGGGTCTTCATCCTGTGGCCCTCCAGCTGCTGTGAAACTACACATCCCAGCATGCCCTGCCACAGTTTTGCTATTAAGGTATGCTAAAACTGAGGCAGGGCATGCTGGGATGTGTAGTTCCACAGCAGCTGGAGGGTCGCAGGTTGAAGACCAATGTTTTAGCATGCCTGTTCTATGATGCATGTTCCATGATGTCACAATCAGCTTGGAATGGGGTGTCTAGCAGGCATTTGCTGACAGCCACTTGAGGGAGACACACATCAGGAGATGCAGCATATCGGAGGTCTTCGATGCCTTTCCAGCAAATGCACACCACCTGCTGCTGGTCTGGACACAAAACAATGCCCACAATCGAAGTCCCAAAATGCCCAACTACAGGATTCATGTAAGTAGTGAATTTAGGAATGAATTTAGAAGTAGGAAATTAAGTTAGTTCACAAGTACATTCAAATTCAGATCTAAAGACTAAACACAAAACACAAAATAAGACTCCACAGAGCAATTATCAGGTGTCTTTATCAATTGTTGCATTTAAAAAATCAAGCAATTAGGGAACACAATGTTGCGACAATGTAACCCTATTTGCAAAATAGTACTAAATAAGTTTGTCGATGTAAGACATTTGCAAAGGCGCAAACAAAACACGCTGGAAAATGCAACTGAATCTGTTTTTGGAGGTTAGAAAAGATGCAGGATCAAGTAGCTCCATGGGTAGGGTGTTTGATTAGAATTCAACAGGTTATAGGTTTGAATCCTGGGTATGATAGTTTGAGATGTTATTTAATAAAGCATGTTTATATATTAGTCACACATTGCTTACTTGTACAAATGGCATGTCACCAGTTAGTGCTGACTGCTGATATGCCATTTGCACTAAAACAAATTAAAATGGTAAAAGTTATTGTACTTTAAGTAAAAATAAAAGCTAAAATATCAATCCCAGTTTTGGATTACTTTAATGAACAAAAAAAAAATGCATATAGCAAAGGATAGTTTCAATCTGCCTACCTCTGGGTTATGGACCCAGCATGCTTCCATTACAGTACTCTGCTGCACATGTAAGTGCAAGAGATCCTGAAGCACTCACTCATCATGGGAAAGTACCAATGTGTTTCTTCATTGGTTGATGGAAGAAACATCTTACAAAAACTCTCCACATTATTGACTTTTTAAAATGTTTCTAGGAATCGTTCTAGATGAATGCTTATTAGCCTTTGTCAGTATGGACTTTTACAAAGTGTTGCTGTGGCGCAATCAGTTACTGTGTAAGGCTATTAACCAAAAGGTTGGTGGTTCAATACCACCCAGGGACGTAATTGACCTTGTTATCAGATTTTGGTGATCTTTATGTAGACAAGTCAAAATTTCAAACCCCCTCTTATGGTGTAGGGTACCTGGCCTTCTCTGATGTAATCAGAGTTAGATTTGATTCAGTGATTTTATAAAAACAGCTAGGAAGCACAATTTAGCAGTGGGTTGCAGAGAAAAAGAAATATGCTGGCAAAAAAATCCAATTGAGTGATTAAACAGCTCTTCATTTTCTGGCTTTATTTTTATGCTAACAAATTTGTTCTCTGAAAAGTGTCCACAAAGCCAAGTTTCTGATTAACACCTTTGTAGGGATGGTTTTTAACCTATTACTAAATTAAACTTGCTTCATTGGAAAGGCAGCAAGATGCATCCTCATTTCAATATCTACTGAAATAATACAGGTTGACACCAGGAAACATTAACGCCACTGCATCCTTTGTGCTTTCTCATGTGGAAGTCTGTTTAATGTGAAAACAAGGTGATATCTAATTAGCACACAGGTAAGGAATTAAGAAAATCTTTATTTAAGGGTGAAGATGTTTCTCACAAAATCGTTGCCCCAATGCATCATTGAAATTCAAGCTGGAAAGATGATTTTAATATATCACTTGTACATTTTGTATTGCTCTTCTGGTGACAATGTAGTTTGTTTTTGTCAATTACCATTTTAATAATAGGGTAAAGAAAATTAAGTGGATTTTTGAAAGAAAACAATACTGTCAATATACTATTAAAACAAATTAAAATGGTAAAAGCTATTGTACTTTAAGTAAAAATAAAAGAGCAAAAATATCAATCCCAGTTTTGGATTACTTTAATTAACAAAAAAAAAATGCATATAGCAGATGATAGTTTCAATCTGCCTACCTCTGGGTTAAGGGGCCCAGCATGCTTCCATTGCAGTACTCTGCTGCACATGTAAGTGCAAGAGATCCTGAAGCACTCACTCATCATGGGAAAGTACCAATGCGTTTCTTCATTGGTTGATGGAAGAAACATCTTACAAAAACTCTCCAGATTATTGACTTTTTAAAGTTTTCTAGGAAACGTTCTAGATGAATGCTTATTAGCCTTTGTCAGTATGTACTTTTGCAAAGTGTCTCGGTGGTGCAATCGGTTAGTGTGTTTGGTTATTAACCAAAGGGTTGGTGGTTCAATCCCACCCAGTGATGTTATTGACCATGTCATCAGATTTTGGTGATCTTTAAGTAGACAAGTCAAAATTTCAAACCCCCTCTTATGGTGTAGGGTACCTGGCCTACTCTGATGTAATCAGAGTTAGATTTGATTAAGTGATTTTATAAAAGAACAGCTAGGAAGCACAACTTAGCAGTGGGTTGCAGAGAAAAAGAAATACGCTTGCAGAAAAATCCAATTGAGTGATTAAACAGCTCTTCATTTTCTGGCTTTATTTTTATGCTAACTAATTTGTTCTCTGAAAAGTGTCCACAAAGCCAAGTATCTGATTAACACCTTTGTAGGGATGGTTTTTCACCTATTACTAAATTAAACTTGCTTCATTGGAAAGGCAGCAAGTGATGTCATCCAAGCAGTGGGTCAAAGTTGGCTTCAACCCTCGTCTGCTTATGAAAAGAGAAAAGGGATATGCAGGGCATGGCGGCCTTTTGCGACGCTTGGATGACCCCTAGTTCGCATTAAACACCCCCACCCTCCTTCGGTGTGGGGCTCATGTTGGCCATGCCCCAGCCCCTGAAGCATTCAAGCTGATTTCTTGCAGCAGCTAGGTACTGTAACAGCTCCAGAGCTGCTCTGTAAGGCAAGTAAAAGGGTGTGGGCCCTGCAGCACTACCTGTAGTTTGCATTGTGCATTGGAAGGCACAAAGTAAGCAGACGGGAGGAGAAGTCAGGATAGTGCACAAGGTTATAGAAGGGAGGGGCTCAAGAAAAGAGAAGTGGAAACAGACAGCATACTAGGCTGGAGAGAGACCTGAGACAAAGAGATCTGAATTATACGAGAGCCGTCCAGGGGAAACACAAATTATGCAGTCAAGTTTCCCACATTTGGGGAAATCGCAAGGGGCAGCACACCCAGAGTGCAATGGGTGAGCCTTGCCCTGGGAGAAGCACCTTCATGATCATAGTATCTCACCTGGCAGGTTAGTAGGAGTTGGGCTAGAGCTGGGGAGGGTCGCTGCTCGGGCACTACCTTTCAAGTGAAGGAGATCCAACTGAGGCAGCACAAGGGAACTCTCAAAAGAAGAACAAGGCTAGAGGAAGATCTGAGACAAAGAAATCTGACTTTACCAGAGCTGACCAGAGGAAAGCACAAACACAGTCCACCACTACCACAAATAATGCAGTCGAGTTTCCCACATTTGGGGAAATCACAGGGGTCAGCATACCCAGAATGCAATGAATGAACCTCACCCTGGGAAAACAATCTTCATGACAATAGTATCTCCTATGCAAAATAAGTATGATTTGGGATAGGGCTGGGGAGGGCCGCTGCTCAGGCACATCTCTGTCAAGTAAAGGAGATTCAACTGAGGCAGCACAAGGGAACTCTCATCTGGGGACAACAACTGCAGGGAGAACACATATTTTCAGATGAACATGGGGTGGCAGAAGGCTGCCTAATACTGAAGCACCCCCAAACAACAAACCAAATGCAACAACTAGTGCAAGCATTCCTGGGGGATGGCCTGCAGCAGATGGATTTGAATATGGTGATGGCATCCAAGCAGTGGGTCAAAGTTGGCTTCAACCCTCGTCTGCATATGAAAAGAGAAAAGGAGCGTGCAGGGCATGGAGGCCTTTTGTGGTGCTTGGATGACCCCTAGTTCGCATTAAGCACCCCCACCCTCCTTCAGTGTGGGGCTCATGTTGGCCATTCCCCAGCCCCTGAAGTATTCAAGCTGATTTCTTGCAGCAGCTGGGCACTGTAACAGCTCCAGAGCTGCTCTGTAAAGCAAGTAAAAGGGTGTGGGCCCTGCAGCACTACCCGTAGTTTGCATTGTGCATTGGGAGGCACAAAGTAAGCAGACGGGAGGAGAAGTCAGGATAGTGCACAAGGGTATAGAAGGGAGGGGCTCAAGAAAAAAGAAGTGGAACCAGACAGCAAACTAGGCTGGAGAGAGACCTGAGACAAAGAGATCTGAATTACATGAGAGCCGACCAGGGAAAACTCAAATTATGCAGTCAAGTTTCCCACATTTGGGGAAATCGCAGGGGCAGCACACCCAGAGTGCAATGGGTGAGCCTTGCCCTGGGAGAAGCAACTTCATGATCATAG
This sequence comes from Pseudophryne corroboree, assembly GCF_028390025.1. Lineage (NCBI taxonomy): Eukaryota > Metazoa > Chordata > Amphibia > Anura > Myobatrachidae > Pseudophryne > Pseudophryne corroboree. The sequence continues at coordinate 146,783 of NW_026967738.1, forward strand.
TATCTCACCTGGCAGGTAAGTAGGAGTTGGGCTAGAGCTGGGGAGGGTCGCTGCTCGGGCACCCCCCTGTCAAGTGAAGGAGATCCAACTGAGGCAGCACAAGGGAACTCTCGAAAGAAGAACAAGGCTAGAGGAAGATCTGAGACAAAGAAATCTGAATTTTACCAGAGCTGACCAGAGGAAAGCACAAACACAGTCCCCCACTACCACAAATAATGCAGTCGAGTTTCCCACATTTGGGGAAATCACAGGGGTCAGCATACCCAGAATGCAACGAATGAACCTCACCCTGGGAGAACAATCTTCATGACCATGGTATCTCCTATGCAAAATAAGTATGATTTGGGATAGGGCTGGGGAGGGCCGTTGCTCAGGCACATCTCTGTCAAGTAAGTTGCATTTGATTTGTTGTTTGGGGGTGCTTCAGTATTAGGCAGCCTTCTGCCCTACCATGTTCATCTGAAAATATGTGTTCTCCCTGCAGTTGTTGTCCCCAGATGAGAGTTCCCTTGTGCTGCCTCAGTTTAATCTCCTTTTGGAGAAGACCTCAATAAGATTGTAGCTGATCTGGCTACTGCTAAAACAGCTTGCCTACCTAGTATGACTCCTACCACGCAGAAGGCTAAAAGTACTTTTCTTGGCCCTTTCATCCTCCAGGTAAAGCGTACCCAAGGTCAGGCATACCCAAAGCAAGCTCATGTTTCCAGACCTGCCAAGCCCAGACTGAAGCAATCCTGGGCTGCCCATCAGCCTGCTTCCAAAACGGACAAGCCTGCCGCATGACGGTGCAGGCCTCCCTCTGGGGGATCCCAGGGTGGGGGGCCCGACTTCTAGGTTTGGCAAAGAAAGGTAAAATTCTAAGCTAGAGAATTCTGTTTGGAGCTCACCTTGTACTTTGTGAAGAAATAATCAGCATTGTGGCTGAGCAGATACATGTAGTGTGTGGCTGCAAACTGCATGGATCTGCTGCGTTGTAATGCTGATTCTTTTTTTTTGCAAAGTACCAATAGCTTCATATAATGTTCACAATTTTTATGCAGGATCAAATAGCTCAATAGGTAGGGTGTTTGATTAGAATTCAACAGGTTATAGGTTTGAATCCTGGGTATGGTAGTTTGAGATGTGTTATTTAATAAAGTATGTTGTTCTGACTGCCGGCATCCTATCACCTGGGATATCATACTAAATAAATGGAGTTGATCAAAAAATTTTTTTTTAACTAGGGACAATTTCCAGATACTTCTCTTTATAACTGAGATTGCCCCCTGGAACTTCACATCAGTTGACAACTATGCATGAGTGGGCAGTGCTTGCCCTGGATCTGTCCACCCATTTATGTGCCGCCATAAAATAAAGCATGACTAACAGTTATCCTGGGCGTACACTACACAATTATCTGTCAGGCTATCTATCCAGTCTGGATGGATGGAATGAAAATCTGGTAATGTATAGGAGCAAATGTCAATTAACCATTTGCTCCCAAACACTAGAAAAGTGGTCAAAAATGGTCATTACACAAATTGGTTAAACCCAAAATTTAACCAATTTGTTTAGGGGACCATTTTTGTCCATTTTTTAGTGTTTGAGAGTAAATCGTTGATGGTCATTTGCTCACATAGATAACCGGATTTCTATTCCAACCAGCCAGTGTTGGAGAGATGGTCTGCCAGATTACATAATGCATACCAGAGCCATAACTAGACTTTTTGGTGCCCTGTGACAGAGAATTATATGCCCTCCCCCCCATTTTTGCAATATGGACAAAAGGCGCATGCCTTGTGGGGAAGGGGCATAACAAGATTGGTCTCAGAGAAAGCACATGAGATATGAAGATATATCTAGTATACTTGACACTCAATGGTTTGTGGTTTTGCAGGGGTGCCCTCCTTAAATGCATATACAGTCACACATGGCATGTTTGTGTAAATGGCATATCAGCAGTCAGCACTAACTGGTGACATGCCATTTGTACAAGTAAGCCATGTGTGACTAATATATAAACATACTTTATTAAATAACACCTCAAACTATCATACCCAGGATTCAAACCTATAACCTGTTAAATTCTAATCAAACACCCTACCCATTGAGCTACTTGATCCTGCATCTATTCTAACCTCCAAAAACAGATTCAGTTGCATTTTCCAGCGTGTTTTGTTTGCGCCTTTGCAAATGTCTTACATCGACAAACTTATTTAGTACTATTTTGCAAATAGGGTTACATTGTCGCAACATTGTGTTCCCTAATTGCTTGATTTTTTAAATGCAAAAATTGATAAAGACACCTGATAATTGCTCTGTGGAGTCTTCTTTTGTGTCTACTTCTTATCTACATTTAATTCCCTACCTATAATCAAGGCATTTTTAAATGCTGGGTGCTGCCAGGACGTGAGGCCTACCTAGTCTTTAGATCTGAATTTGAATGTACTTGTGAACTAACTTAATTTCCTACTTCTAAATTCATTCCTAAATTCACTACTTACATTAATCCTGTAGTTGGGCATTTTGAGCCTTCAATTGTGGGCATTGTTTTGTGTCCAGACCAGCAGCTGGTGGTGTGCATTTGCTGGAAAGGCATCGAAGACCTCCGATATGCTGCATCTCCTGATGTGTGTCTGCCTCAAGTGGCTGTCAGCAAATGCATGCTAGACACCCCATTCCAAGCTGATTGTGACATCACGGAACATGCATCATAGAACAGGCATGCTAGAACATGGGTCTTCAACCTGCGACCCTCCAGCTGCTGTGGAACTACATATCCCAGCATGCCCCGCCTCAGTTTTAGCATACCTTAAAAGCAAAACTGTAGCAGGGCATGCTGGGATGTGTAGTTTCACAGCAGCTGGAGGGCAACAGGATGAAGACCCATGTGCTAGAACCAAACCGCAGGTACATTGAATGCTAGCAAGCTGAATGTTTAAATCCTTTTTGTTCCGCAGCATTCCAATGCGGAAGATTCCATGGAACCAGAGATTATTCCATTGAGAAGGACATGCTGCCTGGATGACTGCACTGTGCAAATTAAATCACGGAGCCAGTTGGCTTGTGGGTGGCTCTGGTGACTGGGTGGTTGGGTGGGCGGTGTGTCGGAGGTGGAGCACATGCAAATGAATGTGTATCATCCAGCTAGTGAGAGAGAAAACTCATGCAGGAGTGTGCCTGCTTGTCAGTGAGTTATGCACCTTGCCAGACGTCAAATCTACATGGAGCAACTGGAGGGGACAAGAGCAGGTTTGGAAAATATAGACAGAAGAGCATATATGCTGGCGCATTCTCCATGATTGTGTCAGCTTATGTTTTGGTGCACTGCACTTTCACTAAGTTTTAGCCATTTTGTTTAAACGCAAGTGTAGTTGCTTCTCGCTCTTTTGGCTGTGATATTGTATTGTGGTTGAAGAGTCTGCTGGAGGGATTGTTTTCTTCATTGGCGAGAGACTGAAGATATTCCAGGATGGAAGGCTTGGGAACACTATCCGTTTTTCAGTTGTGGAAGAGTTGAAAGACCGGATTGGACTACATTCTATAGTAAAGGGTATCTTTGTATTTATTAATCCTCCCTTTATATGTGTCTGTCTTTCAATAAAGCTTTGGGCTTGTGATTCCGTCACCCTCTTACACTCCACACCCATAGCCTTATTAACTATTGTATTGTTTAAATGTATAGTGCAGTTCATGATTTATAGTGTAGGCTGACCTGTGCTGTAGTTCTTGAACTGTACTATACCGACAGCATTTGTATTGTGTTTTGGCTGTGCTGCAACACAGTACTTATGTGTGTAATGTTTATGTATGTTTTTTTGCTTCTTTATGTCAATAAAGACTGCTTTTTCAATCCAATATCTGAAAACAATCAATGTTTATCTTTGATGGCAATAGAAGTGGTATGATATTTGCTGCTTTTGAAAGGCAATATCTGATATGTCCCCTATCTGGGAACCATATATTAAATGGCTTTTCAGAAAAGGGAGATGGGAGAAGAGCTTTCAGTACTTGTAGGACCGATGCACATTTCCTATTCTAGCCTCCAAAAACAGATTCAGTAGCATTTTCCAGCGTGTTTTGGATGCGCCTTTGCAAATGTCTTACATCGACAAACTTATTTAGTACTATTTTGCAAATAGGGTTACATTGTTGCAACATTGTGTTCCCTAATTGCTTGATTTTTTAAATGCAACAATTGATAAAAACACCTGATAACTGCTCTGCGGAGTCTTATTTTGTGTCTACTTCTTATCTACATTTAATTCCGTACCTCTAATCAAGGCATTTTTAAATGCTGGCGGCTGCCAGGACGTGAGGCCTACCTAGACTTTAGATCTGAATTTGAATGTACTTGTGAACTAACTTAATTTCCTACTTCTAAATTCATTCCTAAATTCACTACTTACATGAATCCTGTAGTTGGGCATTTTGGGACTTCGATTGTGGGCATTGTTTTGTGTCCAGACCAGCAGCAGGTGGTGTGCATTTGCTGGAAAGGCATCGAAGACCTCCGATATGCTGCATCTCCTGATGTGTGTCTCCCTCAAGTGGCTGTCAGCAAATGCCTGCTAGACACCCCATTCCAAGCTGATTGTGACATCACGGAACATGCATCATAGAACAGGCATGCTAAAACATGGGTCTTCAACCTGCGACCCTCCAGCTGCTGTGGAACTACACATCCCAGCATGCCCTGCCTCAGTTTTAGCATACCTTATAGCAAAACTGTGGCAGGGCATGCTGGGATGTGTAGTTTCACAGCAGCTGGAGGGCCACAGGATGAAGACCCATGTGCTAGAGCCAAGCCGCAGGTACATTGAATGCTAGCAAGCTGAATATTTAAATCCTTTTTGTTCCGCAGCATTCCAATGCGGAAGATTCCATGGAACCAGAGATCCTTCCATTGAGAAGGACATGCTGCCTGGATGACTACACTGTGCAAATTAAATCACGGAGCCAGTTGGTTTGTGGGTGGCTCTGGTGACTGGGTGGTTGGGTGGGTGGTGTGTCGGAGGTGGAGCACATGCAAATGATTGTGTATCATCCAGCTAGTGAGAGTGAAAACTCATGCAGGAGTGTGCCTGCTTGTCAGTGGGTTATGCACCTTGCCAGACGTTAAATCTACATAGAGCAGCTGGAGGGGACAAGAGCATGTTTGCAAAATATAGATAGAAGAGCATATATGCTGGCGCATTCTCCATGATTGTGTCAGCTTATGTTTTGGTGCACTGCACTTTCCTCCACTAAGTTTTAGCCATTTTTGTTAAGCTCAAGTGTAGTTGCTTCTCGGCCTTTTGGCTGTGATCTTGTATTGTGGTTGAAGGGTCTGCTGGAGGGAGGGATTGCTTTCTTCATTGGCGAAAGACCAAAGATATTCCAGGATGGAAGGCTTGGGAACACTATCCGTTTTTCAATTGTGGAAGAGTTGAAAGACCGGATTGGACTACATTCTATAGTAAAGGATGTCTTTCTATTTATTAATCCTCCCCTTATATGTGTCAGTCTTTCAATAAAGCTTCGGGCTTGTGATTCCCTCACCCTCTTACACTCCACACCCATAGCCTTATTAACTGTTGTATTATTGTACAGTTTAAATGTATAGTGCAGTTCATGATTTATAGTGTAGGCTGGCCTGTGCTGTAGTTCTTGAACTGTACTATACCATCAGCATTTCTATTGTGTTTTGGCTGTGCCGCAACGCGGTACTTATGTGTGTAATGTTTATGTATGTTTTTTTGCTTCTTTATGTGCATCGGTCCTACAAGTACTGAAAGCTCTTCTCCCATCTCCCTTTTCTGAAAAGCCATTTAATATATGGTTCCCAGATAGGGGACATATCAGATATTGGATTTCAAAAGCATCAAATATCATACCACTTTTATTGCCATCAAAGATAAACATTGATTGTTTTCAGATATTGGCTTGAAAAAGCAGTCTTTATTGACATAAAAAAAACATACATAAACATTGCACACATAAATACAGTGTTGCAGCACAGCCAAAACACAATACAAATGCTGACGGTATAGTACAGTTCAAGAACTACAGCACAGGCCAGTCTACACTATAAATCATGAACTGCACTATACATTTAAACTATACAATAATACAACAGTTAATAAGGCTATGGGTGTGGAGTGTAAGAGGGTGAGGGATTCACAAAACCAAAGCTTTATTGTAACACAGACACATATAAGGGGAGGGTCAATAAATAGAAAGATATCCTTTACTATAGAATGTAGTCCAATCCGACCTCTGTGCTCTTCCACAACTGAAAAACAGATAGTGTTCCCAAGCCTTCCATCCTGGAATATCTTTGGTCTTTCGCCAATGAAGAAAACAATCCCTCCCTCCAGCAGACCCTTCAACCACGATACAAGATCACAGCCAAAAGGCCGAGAAGCAACTACACTTGAGCTTAACAAAAATGGCTAAAACTTAGTGGAGGAAAGTGCAGTGCACCAAAACATAAGCTGACACAATCATGGAGAATGCGCCAGCATATATGCTCTTCTATCTATATTTTGCAAACCTGCTCTTGTCCCCTCCAGCTGCTCTATGTAGATTTAACGTCTGGCAAGGTGCATAACCCACTGACAAGCAGGCACACTCCTGCATGAGTTTTCTCTCTCACTAGCTGGATGATACACAATCATTTGCATGCGCTCCACTTCCGACACACCACCCACCCAACCACCCAGTCACCAGAGCCACCCACAAGCCAACTGGCTCCGTGATTTAATTTGCACAGTGTAGTCATCCAGGCAGCATGTCCTTCTCAATGGAAGGATCTCTGGTTCCATGGAATCTTCCGCATTGGAATGCTGCGGAACAAAAAGGATTTAAATATTCAGCTTGCTAGCATTCAATGTACCTGCGGCTTGGCTCTAGCACATGGGTCTTCATCCTGTGGCCCTCCAGCTGCTGTGAAACTACACATCCCAGCATGCCCTGCCACAGTTTTGCTATTAAGGTATGCTAAAACTGAGGCAGGGCATGCTGGGATGTGTAGTTCCACAGCAGCTGGAGGGTCGCAGGTTGAAGACCCATGTTTTAGCATGCCTGTTCTATGATGCATGTTCCATGATGTCACAATCAGCTTGGAATGGGGTGTCTAGCAGGCATTTGCTGACAGCCACTTGAGGGAGACACACATCAGGAGATGCAGCATATCGGAGGTCTTCGATGCCTTTCCAGCAAATGCACACCACCTGCTGCTGGTCTGGACACAAAACAATGCCCACAATCGAAGTCCCAAAATGCCCAACTACAGGATTCATGTAAGTAGTGAATTTAGGAATGAATTTAGAAGTAGGAAATTAAGTTAGTTCACAAGTACATTCAAATTCAGATCTAAAGACTAAACACAAAACACAAAATAAGACTCCACAGAGCAATTATCAGGTGTCTGCATTGTTGCATTTAAAAAATCAAGCAATTAGGGAACACAATGTTGCGACAATGTAACCCTATTTGCAAAATAGTACTAAATAAGTTTGTCGATGTAAGACATTTGCAAAGGCGCAAACAAAACACGCTGGAAAATGCAACTGAATCTGTTTTTGGAGGTTAGAAAAGATGCAGGATCAAGTAGCTCCATGGGTAGGGTGTTTGATTAGAATTCAACAGGTTATAGGTTTGAATCCTGGGTATGATAGTTTGAGGTGTTATTTAATAAAGTATGTTTATATATTAGTCACACATGGCTTACTTGTACAAATGGCATGTCACCAGTTAGTGCTGACTGCTGATATGCCATTTGCACTAAAACAAATTAAAATGGTAAAAGTTATTGTACTTTAAGTAAAAATAAAAGCTAAAATATCAACCCCAGTTTTGGATTACTTTAATGAACAAAAAAAAAATGCATATAGCAAAGGATAGTTTCAATCTGCCTACCTCTGGGTTATGGGCCCAGCATGCTTCCATTGCAGTACTCTGCTGCACATGTAAGTGCAAGAGATCCTGAAGCACTCACTCATCATGCGAAAGTACCAATGTGTTTCTTCATTGGTTGCTGGAAGAAACATCTTACAAAAACTCTCCAGATTATTGACTTTTTAAAGTTTTTCTAGGAAACGTTCTAGATGAATGCTTATTAATCTTTGTCAGTATGTACTTTTCGCAAAGTGTCTCTGTGGCGCAATCGGATAGTGTGTTCAGCTATGAATCAAAAGGTTGGTGGTTCAATCCCACCCAGGGACGTAATTGACCTTGTAATCAGATTTTGGTGATATTTAAGTAGACAAGTCAAAATTGCAAACCCCCTCTTATGGTGTAGGGTACCTGGCCTTCTCTGATGTAATCAGATTTGATTAAGTGATTTTATAAAAAAACAGCTAGGAAGCACAATTTAGCAGTGGGTTGCAGAGAAAAAGAAAAATGCTGGCAGAAAAATCCAATTGAGTGATTAAACAGCTCTTCATTTTCTGGCTTTATTTTTATGATAACAAATTTGTTCTCTGAAAAGTGTCCACAAAGCCAAGTATCTGATTAACATCTTTGTAGGGATGTTTTTTCACCTATTACTAAATTAAACTTGCTTCATTGGAAAGGCAGCAAGATGCATCCTCATTTCAATATCTACGGAAATAATACAGGTTGACACCAGGAAACATTAACGCCACTGCATCTTTGCTGTTTTCTCATGTGGAAGTCTGTTTAATGTGAAAACAAGGTGATATCTAATTAGCACACAGGTAAGGAATTAAGAAAATCTTTATTTAAGGGTGAAGATGTTTCTCACAAAATCGTTGCCCCAATGCATCATTGAAATTCAAGCTGGAAAGATGATTTTAATATATCACTTGTACATTTTGTATTGCTCTTCTGGTGACAATGTAGTTTGTTTTTGTCAATTACCATTTTAATAATAGGGTAAAGAAAATTAAGTGGATTTTTGAAAGAAAACAATACTGTCAATATACTATTAAAACAAATTAAAATGGTAAAAGTTATTGTACTTTAAGTAAAAATAAAAGCTAAAATATCAATCCCAGTTTTGGATTACTTTAATGAACAAAAAAAAAAATGCATATAGCAAAGGATAGTTTCAATCTGCCTACCTCTGGGTTATGGGCCCAGCATGCTTCCATTGCAGTACTCTGCTGCACATGTAAGTGCAAGAGATCCTGAAGCACTCACTCATCATGCAAAAGTACCAATGTGTTTCTTCATTGGTTGCTGGAAGAAACATCTTACAAAAACTCTCCAGATTATTGACTTTTTAAAGTTTTTCTAGGAAACGTTCTAATGAATGCTTATTAGTCTTTGTCAGTATGGACTTTTTGCAAAGTGTCTCTGTGGCGCAATCGGTTAGTGTGTTCAGCTATTAATCAAAACGTTGGTGGTTCAATCCCACCCAGGGACGTAATTGACCTTGTGATCAGATTTTGGTGATATTTAAGTAGACAAGTCAAAATTGCAAACCCCCTCTTATGGTGTAGGGTACCTGGCCTTCTCTGATGTAATCAGAGTTAGATTTGATTAAGTGATTTTATAAAAAATCAGCTAGGAAGCACAATTTAGCAGTGGGTTGCAGAGAAAAAGAAAAATGCTGGCAGAAAAATCCAATTGAGTGATTAAACAGCTCTTCATTTTCTGGCTTTATTTTTATGATAACAAATTTGTACTCTGAAAAGTGTCCACAAAGCCAAGTATCTGATTAACATCTTTGTAGGGATGGTTTTTCACCTATTACTAAATTAAACTTGCTTCATTGGAAAGGCAGCAAGATGCATCCTCATTTCAATATCTACGGAAATAATACAGGTTGACACCAGGAAACATTAACGCCACTGCATCTTTGCTGTTTTCTCATGTGGAAGTCTGTTTAATGTGAAAACAAGGTGATATCTAATTAGCACACAGGTAAGGAATTAAGAAAATCTTTATTTAAGGGTGAAGATGTTTCTCACAAAATCGTTGCCCCAATGCATCATTGAAATTCAAGCTGGAAAGATGATTTTAATATATCACTTGTACATTTTGTATTGCTCTTCTGGTGACAATGTAGTTTGTTTTTGTCAATTACCATTTTAATAATCGGGTAAAGAAAATTAATTGGATTTTTGAAAGAAAACAATACTGTCAATATACTATTAAAACAAATTAAAATGGTAAAAGTTATTGTACTTTAAGTAAAAATAAAAGAGCAAAAATATCAATCCCAGTTTTGGATTACTTTAATTAACAAAAAAAATGCATATAGCAGAGGATAGTTTAAATCTGCCTACCTCTGGGTTATGGACCCAGCATGCTTCCATTACAGTACTCTGCTGCACATGTAAGTGCAAGAGATCCTGAAGCACTCACTCATCATGGGAAAGTACCAATGTGTTTCTTCATTGGTTGATGGAAGAAACATCTTACAAAAACTCTCCACATTATTGACTTTTTAAAATGTTTCTAGGAATCGTTCTAGATGAATGCTTATTAGCCTTTGTCAGTATATACTTTTGCAAAGTGTCGCTGTGGCGCAATCAGTTAGTGTGTAAGGCTATTAACCAAAAGGTTGGTGGTTCAATCCCACCCAGGGACTTAATTGACCTTGTTATCAGATTTTGGTGATCTTTAAGTAGACAAGTCAAAATTTCAAACCCCCTGTTATGGTGTAGGGTACCTGGCCTTCTCTGATGTAATCAGAGTTAGATTTGATTCAGTGATTTTATAAAAACAGCTAGGAAGCACAATTTAGCAGTGGGTTGCAGAGAAAAAGAAATATGCTGGCAGAAAAATCCAATTGAGTGATTAAACAGCTCTTTATTTTCTGGCTTTATTTTTATGCTAACTAATTTGTTCTCTGAAAAGAGTCCACAAAGCCAAGTATCTGATTAACATATTTGTAGGGATGGTTTTTCACCTATTACTAAATTAAACTTGCTTCATTGGAAAGGCAGCAAGATGCATCCTCATTTCAATATCTACTGAAATAATACAGGTTGACACCAGGAAACATTAACGCTACTGCATCCTTGCTGCTTTCTCATGTGGAAGTCTGTTTAATGTGAAAACAAGGTGATATCTAATTAGCACACAGGTAAGGAATTAAGAAAATCTTTATTTAAGGGTGAAGATGTTTCTCACAAAATCGTTGCCCCAATGCATCATTGAAATTCAAGCTGGAAAGATGATTTTAATATATCACTTGTACATTTTGTATTGCTCTTCTGGTGACAATGTAGTTTGTTTTTGTCAATTACCATTTTAATAATAGGGTAAAGAAAATTAAGTGGATTTTTGAAAGAAAACAATACTGTCAATATACTATTAAAACATATTAAAATGGTAAAAGTTATTGTACTTTAAGTAAAAATAAAAGAGAAAAAATATCAATCCCAGTTTTGGATTACTTTAATTAACAAAAAAAAATGCATATAGCAGAGGATAGTTTCAATCTGCCTACCTCTGGGTTATGAACCCAGCATGCTTTCATTACAGTACTCTGCTGCACATGTAAGTGCAAGAGATCCTGAAGCACTCACTCATCATGGGAAAGTACCAATGTGTTTCTTCGTTGGTTGATGGAAGAAACATCTTACAAAAACTCTCCAGATTATTGACTTTTTAAAGTTTTTCTAGGAAACGTTCTAGATGAATGCTTATTAGCCTTTGTCAGTATGGACTTTTGCAAAGTGTCTCTGTGGTGCAATCGGTTAGTGTGATTGGTTATTAACCAAAGGGTTGGTGGTTCAATCCCACCCAGGGATGTAATTGACCTTGTTATCAGATTTTGGTGATCTTTAAGTAGACAAGTCAAAATTTCAAAAACCCCTGTTATGGTGTAGGGTACCTGGCCTTCTCTGATGTAATCAGAGTTAGATTTGATTCAGTGATTTTATAAAAACAGCTAGGAAGCACAATTTAGCAGTGGTTTGCAGAGAAAAAGAAATATGCTGGCAAAAAAATCCAATTGAGTGATTAAACAGCTCTTCATTTTCTGGCTTTATTTTTATGCTAACAAATTTGTTCTCTGAAAAGTGTCCACAAAGCCAAGTATCTGATTAACATCTTTGTAGGGATGGTTTTTCACCTATTACTAAATTAAACTTGCTTCATTGGAAAGGCAGCAAGATGCATCCTCATTTCAATATCTACTGAAATAATACAGGTTGACACCAGGAAACATTAACGCCACTGCATCCCTGCCGATGATAACCTCAAGTTGGGTCATTCGGTGCTGCAGAGTCGTACGCACTCTTCCACCCGTTCAATAGCTTTGGTATAACCCCATGGTTCTTAATGTGACCCCAGCATCCTCTAGGTCGTATGAGAAAATAGGATTTTAATACCTACCGGTAAATCCTTTTCTCTTAGTCTGTAGAGGATGCTGGGCACCCGTCCCAGTCCATACTGTGTCTGCAGTTATTACTTGTGGTTATACACATGTTGTGTTATGGTTCTGGTCAGCTTTTTGCTGCAATTGTTCATGCCGTTGGCTTGTGTTCTGTTGAATGCCACGTTCTGCGGCATGCTTAAGGTGTGAGCTGGTAAGATGCTCACCTTAGTTTAACAATAAATCCTTTCCTCGAAATGTCCGTCTCCCTGGGCACAGTTCCTATAACTGGAGTCTGGAGGAGGGGCATAGAGGGAGGAGCCAGTTCACACCCTTTGATAGTCTTAAAGTGCCCATGTCTCTTGCGGATCCCGTCTATACCCCATGGTTCTTAATGTGACCCCAGCATCCTCTACGGACTAAGAGAAAAGGATGCCCTTGCGCACTATCCTGACTTCTCCTCCCGTCTGCTTACTTTGTGCCTTCCAACACACAATGCGAACTACAGGTGGTGCTGCAGGGCCCACACCCTTTTACTTGCCTTACAGAACACCTCTGGAGCTGTTACAGTGCCCAGCTGCTGCAAGAAATCAGCTTGAATGCTTCAGGGGATGGGGCATGGCCAACATGAGCCCCACACCAAAGGAGGGTGGGGGTGTTTAATGAGAACTAGGGGTCATCCAAGCACTGCAAAAGGCCGCCATGCCCTGCACGCCCCTTTTCTCTTTTCATATGCAGATGAGGGTTCCAGCCAACTTTGGCCCACTGCTTGGATAACATCACTGTATGCAAATCCGTCTGCTGCAGACCTTCCCCCAGGAATGCTTGTACTAGATGTTGCATATGGTTTGATATTTGATGGTGCTTCAGTATTAGGCAGCCTTCCGCCCTCCCATGTTCATCTGAAAAGATGTGGTCTCCCTGCAGTTGTTGTCCCCAGACGAGAGTTCCCTTGTGCTTCCTCAGTTGAATCTCCTTAACTTGACGGGGGAGGGGCTGCCAGAGCAGACACCCTCCCCAGCCCTATCCCAACTCATACTTATTTTGCATATGAGATTTCTTGATCATGAAGATTGTTCTCACAGGGTGAGGTTCATCCATTATATTTTAAAATAGGAAGGTACAAATTACATATTTGAATTGCATTTATGTGCTGGATTCAAATGTCCCCCCCCCCCTTCCATTCTCAATTGTGCCCGTCAGCAGCTATTCTAAGGTTGCTGCCAATGGGTGTGACACATTAATTTCTTCTGTGGGGTACACTGGACTCCACAAGGATTCACATTGGGGTGTAGAGTAGGATCTTGATCTGAGGCACCAACCGGCTCAAAGCTTTTGACTGTTCCCAAGATGCTCAGTGCATTCTCCTCTATAACCCCGCTTCCATGAACAGGGAGCTCAGTGTGTAGTTGGTGCCTTCAGTAGCAGGCCACTTAACAGGGGCCTGCCTCAGGCAGCCTATTCTTAGCTATAAATTTTGACAAGAAAAGAAGAACTTGTTTTATGAGAATCTACAAGGGCTGCAGCAGGCTAGGTCTAATAGACATCTTTACTGCAGCTTCATCACTCCCAGCGGCGCTGTATACTCCCGTGCCCTGGTTGCTGGGTCACTGCAGCGGAGGCTCCGGTTTCATCCTAAGGTCAGTCACACACACACCACCCTTCCGGATCACGAGGCCGCTGTTGAAGGGGAGCGTGGCCGTAGGGGGTGGACCATGTGCGCACTGGCGTGGACACTGATTACTGGGCAGCCGCTCCACTAGTCACCAGGTACAGTTAAGGAGCACAGGTCTGGGGGTTTTTCTCCTATATTAACCCAATTTTGTACTGCCCGCAGCGCATTGTGATAGGTAATAGGGCCTGATTCAGGTTGGATTGCAATCACAATAAGCGATCCAACTGCAAAAATTGCTAAGAGCATACGCATGTGCCTGCATTTTCTGCGGCACCCTGCAGAGAATGCGATCGCCTCTGCCTGTCAATCGGGGCGGGGGGGGGGGGGATAGGTGGGTCAGCAACACTCCATTTCCAAGTCAGGGATGGAGCGGTGCGGGGGCAATGCTTCAAAATGGGGTCTGCAACGGAGGAGACACAGGGGGCGTGGTCACAGCGGCTGTATGACATCACATTCAGCCGCTGTGATCACAAAAATGGTGGCGGCTTCCTGCGCGCACATACAGTCTGCACCAGCAGGAGGCTACACCATTTTTTATGATCACGCTGAACTGCAGTGCGACTGCAATTACAGCATGGTCAAGAAGGGAGGCGTCATGCTGGGTGGCCATGCCTTTTCACTGTGCAGGAGCCAGCACCGCTCACACACTAGTCCCCGGGTGCAGCCCCCAACCCCCGGGACACCCGGAGCAACAAAATGTAGATTCAGGCCACCAGGCCACGTCCCTACCTATGAAACCATGCCTCCTTTTTACCATTGCGCTGCTTATCTGCGCGTACTGCATTACAATCTCCCTCGCCACCTCTCTGGGTGTCACCAGTAATAGTGACACCTCTGCCATGCTTGTAGCAGCTGGTCCTAAGATCTACGCCTCAAGCCCTGAGTGTTTGCCCTTGTGACTTGTTGATCATCATAGCGAAGCAGATGCTTACAGAAAACTGCAGGGGCTTAGATTGAAAATAAAAAAATTGATGGGTATAAGGTAGAGAGGAGCGGGTTCGGTTCTCCGAGAACCGAATTCCCCACGAACTCCACGTGGTTTACACTGGTCCGAGGCAGGCTCGGTTGTTCCCGCCTGACTCGGAAAACCTGAACAAGGGAAAATGTCATCATCCCGCTGTCGGATTCTCGCGAGATTCGGATTCCATATAAAGAGCTGCGCGTTGCCGCCATTTTTACTCGTGCATTGAAGAGAGAGCGGAATGGACGTGGCTATGTTCTCTCAGTGGAAATCTCAATAGCAGTGCTCAGTATCAGTGGTTACTTATTGCTGCTCAGTAATACTAGTAGTGTGTCTCTCCTGCTCAGTGTCAGTTCTCAGTAGTATCCTCATCAGTGCTCAGTATCACTGCTCATTGTCTTGTGCTGCATTGTGGTGCTCAGCATACTACAGTACATTACTAATAGTCCAGTGCTGCATCTTGCTGCTCAGTGTCAGTTCTAGTATCCTCATCAGTGCTCACTATCACTGTTCATTGCATTTTGGTTTTCTGTATACTACAGTAACATAGTAATATAGTAACATATAGTAACATAGTTTTTGAGGTTGAATAGAGGCAAATTGCCCATCGTGTTCAACCTGTTTTAAGTTGTGATGATTCTACATACTTGCTGAATAATGTTTTATGACTAGTTAGCTACTATAACTCATGTTACCCCCGGATTAACCATGTTGATATTTTAAGTATTATAACCTTGGATAGCTTTTTCATTCAGAAATGTATCCATTCCTTTTTTAAATCCAATTACAGAGTCCGCCATTACCACCTTCCCTGGCAGGGAATTCCACATCCTGATTGCCCTAACAGTGAAGATCATAGTATCTCACCTGGCAGGTAAGTAGGAGTTGGGCTAGAGCTGTGGAGGATTGCTGCTCGGGCACCCCCTCTCAAGTGAAGGAGATCCAACTGAGGCAGCACAAGGGAACTCTCGAAAGAAGAACAAGGCTAGAGGAAGATCTGAGACAAAGAAATCTGACTTTTACCAGAGCTGACCAGAGGAAAGCACAAACACAGTCCCCCACTACCACAAATAATGCAGTCGAGTTTCCCACATTTGGGGAAATCACAGGGGTCAGCATACCCAGAATGCAATGAATGAACCTCACCCTGGGAGAACAATCTTCATGACCATGGTATCTCCTATGCAAAATAAGTATGATTTGGGATAGGGCTGGGGAGGGCCGCTGCTCAGGCACATCTCTGTCAAGTAAAGGAGATTCAACTGAGGCAGCACAAGGGAACTCTCATCTGGGGACAACAACTGCAGGGAGAACACATATTTTCAGATGAAAATCTTGGTCATGCTCTGGTTTCTCTTCAGAACGAACAAATCTTTCGCCTTTTACTAAAGATTTCCGTGGAGAGGAGCAAAACTGAGTTTTACCTCAATTTTTGCATGCCCCATCTTTTTGGGGTTTCTTTTATCGGTTTAAAGATAGAATGAGTGTGCTTTAATGAAAGCTCATTTGCATAGAAATTACAGTAAATGTTTGTTTCTTTTCAAACAGAACTTTCTTGACCATGCTACTTGCTTGAAAGATCTGGGAGCACATGGAATACAGTACAAACCATGCTTATAGCAAGGAGAAGCCAGGTGAGAAATCTGCTTTCTTTCAAATTGGGCGCTCACTTTGATCTGAATGAGGACTGCTGGCATGGCACTCAGGCGACAGGTGGAATCTTGGTCATGCTCTGGTTTCTCTTCAGAATGAACAAATCTTTCGCCTTTTATTAAAGATTATCCGTGGAGAGGAGCAAAACTGAGTTTTATCTCAATTTTTGCATGCCCCATATTATTGGGGTTTCTTTTATCAGTTTAAAGACAGAACGAGTGAGCTTTCTTGTTGGCTTTAATGTAAGTTTATTTGTATAACAATGACAGTAAATGTCTGTTTCTTTTCAAGCAGAACTTTCTTGACCATACTAATTGCTTGAAAGATCTGGGAGCACATGGAAAAGAGTACAAACCATGCTTATAGCAAGGGGAAGCCTGGTGAGAAATCTGCTTTCTTTCTTTCATATTGGGTGCTCACTTTGAGCTGAATGAGGACTGCTGGCATGGCACTCAGGCGACAGGTGGAATCTTGGTCATGCTCTGGTTTCTCTTCAGAACGAACAAATCTTTCGCCTTTTACTAAAGATTTCCGTGGAGAGGAGCAAAACTGAGTTTTATCTAAATGTTTGCATGCCCCATATTATTGGGGTTTCTTTTATCAGTTTAAAGACAGAACGAGTGTGCTTTCTTGTTAGCTTTAATGTAAGTTGCCATAGATGCAGTGAAACACGCGTGTAGGGCACGGCGTGTCCGCGTGTATTTGACTCATGTGAAATGTTATAAAACAAAAATATATGATTATGATGTTAGCTGTTAGTCTCCACTAATAGGGAATAGAAGCTGAGCTATAAGAAAGGAATACACTAGATATGATGTCACTTAGCAATTACAATGTCTAAAGTGCATACAGATAGCTACTAATAACTCTTGATAAGAATGTATATCAGTGTGGGTATATTTATATGATGGGATATTGGGACTAGTGAATATATATCACTCCTGCTGTCCAGATTGGCAATAACCAGACAATTATGATAAGAGTAGAGATGTCACATGGGCTGCTATAGATATTAATTTAATGCTGTATGTGTCATTTGTTACAAATGGATACATTTTCTATGAGTCAGCCTAGCAGCTGCATGTTCTAACAGAACACTATCCTCACACAGAATCTGCTAACCTTGAGATAACTAAATGACAGTGTGTAACAGTCTCTTTACTATAAGACTGTTACAAAGTAATACAGAATCTGCTAACCTTGAGATAACTAAATGACAGTGTGTAACAGTCTCTTTACTATAAGACTGTTACAAAGTAATACCGGTATATATATTTGAAGTCAGTCTAGCAGCTGTGTGTTCCAGCAGTTTATAAGACAAAGAAAATCTCCTATTGTGGAATCTAGACACATGGGACTGCTGGCCTGTGTCATACTATTTATATGTAATACCAGTAACATGTATATAACTGTTACATAATTGTTACAAATGGATAAATCTTTGAGTCAGCCTAGCAGCTGCATGTCCTAACAGGACACCATAAATCCTTTACAGTGTAACAAATTGATTGGTAACACTTAAAGGCTGGAGAGCAGTTATATGCCTTACTAGCATACTCAATATACCACATTATTACACCAGTTACCACGATTATTGACAGCGCATTTGATATATTATATTACCCTCACACTGAGTCTGTTTACCTTTAGATAACTAAGTGACCGAATATGTAACGGTTTCTCTATCATAAGACTGTTACAAAGTGAGATAGATATATTTGGAAGTCAGTCAAATAGCTGTGTGTTTCAGCGGTTTATAAGAAAATTCCTCATTGTGGAATCTGGACCACTAAGGGTTATTATATATATAGCACATGGAATTGCCACATCTCCCTATATGATAATTTCATTACACTGTAACATAATAAGAATTAACTCTTTAACAGTGTAAATAGAGAGTAATGAATCTCTGACACATGGAATATATTATTTCTTAGATGAATTGGATAAACCATTATGACAGACACTTTGCTTCCTAATAAGAATTGAGGTGGCTATACCTCTAAGGAAAGCATTATTGCCTACGCCTAGATCAGATTAAATAAGATCTGGCTGAATATATGAAGGAAGGTTGCTATTTATATGAGAATTGGAATTGCTATATTCCTTAAGGCAACCCCACCGATTGATATATGTTGTCAATTAAGTATATCTGAACGGCTATATCTGGACCAGATTTAATAAGATCTGGCTGATTATATGAAGGAGGGCTGCTATTTATATTAGAATTGCCATATTCCTTAAGGCAACCGCACCTGTTGGTATATCTCGCCAATTAACTATATCTAAACAGCTAAATTAAAGCTATTCATCATTTTTTTAGTTTGGATATTAATAAATATGATCTTTCCATGATGCATAGAGATTTCCCTATCAAGTGATTCCTTATCCGATATAGAAAGCTATGGTATTGAATTTAGGAATATAGTCTTAGGGGACACAGAGAAATAAGTGATCCCCATCTACCTAAGCACCCCACAAATTGGAGGTTAGCTTACCGGTTATACTCAATCACCCCCACAAATTCGCCAATGGGGATGGCTTCCCGGGAGGTAACCCCTATTGAGTGAAGGGAGTATATAGGATACGACCCAGTGGTACCTGACGACATAGATACTAACAGCTATTTAATAACATTACGCTAGAAAGTGATTATTAGCAACATATATATCTATATAAACAACCCCGCCAGGGTTGTGCCTTCAAAAATAATCACACACGGACACGCTTTTTAAACCTTTTTTTCACATCTCTTTATTCTTCTTATGCACATGTATGTTAGTTCTGTGATTTTAACCTTTATGTTTCACTGCAGTTTGGGATAATAATATTAATATTTATCCAATTTTAATACATACTTAATAAAGGTTATATTTTATGATTCATTCATTCTGTCCAGTGCGTCAACAGTGCAGATTTCTTCTTGTTTTTTCTCCCAAATTCTATAACAATGACAGTAAATGTTGTTACTTTTCAAACAGAACTTTCTTGACCATGCTACTTGCTTGAAAGATCTGGGAGCACATGGAAAACAGTACAAACCATGCAGTATCACAAGAGCCTTTATTTGATCTTTCATGAAGATAGAGCAGAATTGAGGACACGTCAACAATTTCTGCCGAAGGTGGTTCATCTTTCCACATGGTGCCTTTGGCCACTGACACCTTCGTTGAGTCAAAGTCTCTGGCTGTGGTCAGAACTTTGAAAATTTATGTCACCAGAACGGTTCAGATTAGGAAAACAGAGGCTCTGTTTGTCCTGTATGCTCCCAACAGGATTGGGTGTCCTGCTTCCATGTAGACCATTATGCGCTGGATCTGTGGTAAGATTCAGCATGCTCATTCCACGGCAGGATTGCCGTTACTGAATTAGGTGAAGACCCATTCTACTAGAAAGGTGGGTTCATCCTGGGCAGCTGGTCGGGGAGTCTCGGCATTGCAACTTTGCCGAGCAGCTATTTAGTAAACACTTTTGCTAAGTTTTACAAGTTTGATACCTTGGCTGATGATAACCTCAAGTTGGGTCATTCGGTGCTGCAGAGTCGTACGCACTCTCCCACCCGTTCAAGAGCTTTGGTATAACCCCATGGTTCTTAATGTGACCCCAGCATCCTCTAGGTCGTATGAGAAAATAGGATTTTAATACCTACCGGTAAATCCTTTTCTCTTAGTCCGTAGAGGATGCTGGGCACCCGTCCCAGTCCATACTGTGTCTGCAGTTATTACTTGTGGTTATACACATGTTGTGTTATGGTTCTGGTCAGCTTTTTGCTGCAATTGTTCATGCCGTTGGCTTGTGTTCTGTTGAATGCCACGTTCTGCGGCATGCTTAAGGTGTGAGCTGGTAAGATGCTCACCTTAGTTTAACAATAAATCCTTTCCTCGAAATGTCCGTCTCCCTGGGCACAGTTCCTATAACTGGAGTCTGGAGGAGGGGCATAGAGGGAGGAGCCAGTTCACACCCTTTGAAAGTCTTAAAGTGCCCATGTCTCTTGCGGATCCCGTCTATACCCCATGGTTCTTAATGTGACCCCAGCATCCTCTACGGACTAAGAGAAAAGGATGCCCTTGCGCACTATCCTGACTTCTCCTCCCGTCTGCTTACTTTGTGCCTTCCAACGCACAATGCGAACTACAGGTGGTGCTGCAGGGCCCACACCCTTTTACTTGCCTTACAGAACAGCTCTGGAGCTGTTACAGTGCCCAGCTGCTGCAAGAAATCAGCTTGAATGCTTCAGGGGATGGGGCATGGCCAACATGAGCCCCACACCAAAGGAGGGTGGGGGTGTTTAATGCGAACTAGGGGTCATCCAAGCACCGCAAAAGGCCGCCATGCCCTGCATGCCCCTTTTCTCTTTTCATATGCAGATGAGAGTTCCAGCCAACTTTGGTCCACTGCTTGGATGACATCACCGTATGCAAATCCGTCTTCTGCAGACCTTCCCCCTGGAATGCTTGTACTAGTTGTTGCATATGGTTTGATATTTGATGGTGCTTCAATATTAGGCAGCCTTCCACCCTCCCATGTTCATCTGAACAGATGTGGTCTCCCTGCAGTTGTTGTCCCCAGACGAGAGTTCCCTTGTGCGTCCTCAGTTGAATCTCCTTAACTTGACGGGGGAGGGGCTGCCCGAGCAGCCACCCTCCCCAGCCCTATCCCAACTCATACTTATTTTGCATATGAGATCTCTTGATCATGAAGATTGTTCTCACAGGGTGAGGTTCATCCATTATATTTTAAAATAGGAAGGTACAAATTACATATTTGAATTGCATCTATGTGCTGGATTCAAATGTCCCCCCCCCCCTTCCTTTCTCAATTGTGCCCGTCAGCAGCTATTCTAAGGTTGCTGCCAATGGGTGTGACACATTAATTTCTTCTGTGGGGTACACTGGACTCCACAAGGATTCACATTGGGGTGTAGAGTAGGATCTTGATCTGAGGCACCAACCGGCTCAAAGCTTTTGACTGTTCCCAAGATGCTCAGTGCATTCTCCTCTATAACCCCGCTTCCATGAACAGGGAGCTCAGTTTGTAGTTGGTGCCTTCAGTAGCAGGCCTCTTAACAGGGGCCTGCCTCAGGCAGCCTATTCTTAGCTATTAATTTTGACAAGAAAAGAAGAACTTGTTTTATGAGAATCTACAAGGGCTGCAGCAGGCTAGGTCTAATAGACATCTTTACTGCAGCTTCATCACTCCCAGCGGCGCTGTATACTCCCGTGCCCTGGTTGCTGGGTCACTGCAGCGGAGGCTCCAGTTTCTTCCTAAGGTCAGTCACACACACACCGCCCTTCCGGATCACGAGGCCGCTGATGAAGGGGAGCGTGGCCGTAGGGGGTGGACCGTGTGCGCACTGGCGTGGACACTGATTACTGGGCAGCCGCTCCACTAGCCACCAGGTACAGTTAAGGAGCACAGGTCTGGGAGTTTTACTCCTATATTAACCCAATTTTGTACTGCCCGCAGCGCATTGTGATAGGTAATAGGGCCTGATTCAGGTTGGATTGCAATCACAATAAGCGATCCAACTGCAAAAATTGCTAAGAGCATACGCATGTGCCTGCATTTTCTGCGGCACCCCGCAGAGAATGCGATCGCCTCTGCCTGTCAATCGGGGCGGGGGGGGGGGAGAGGGGGGTCAGCAACACTCCATTTCCAAGTCAGGGATGGAGCGGTGCGGGGGCAAGGCTTCAAAATGGGGTCTGCAACGGAGGAGACACAGGGGGCGTGGTCACAGCGGCTGTATGACATCACATTCAGCCGCTGTGATCACAAAAATGGTGGCGGCTTCCTGCGCGCACATACAGTCTGCACCAGCAGGAGGCTACACCATTTTATATGATCACGCTGAACTGCAGTGCGACTGCAATTACAGCATGGTCAAGAATGGAGGCGTCATGCTCGGTGGCCATGCCCTGTCACTGTGCAGGAGCCAGCACCGCACACACACTAGTCCCCGGGTGCAGCCCCCAACCCCCGGGACACCCGGAGCAACAAAATGTAGATTCAGGCCACCAGGCCACGCCCCTACCTATGAAACCATGCCTCCTTTTTACCATTGCACTGCTTATCTGCGCGCACTGCATTACAATCTCCCTCGCCACCTCTCTGGGTGTCACCAGTGATAGTGACACCTCTGCCATGCTTGTAGCAGCTGGTCCTAAGATCTACGCCTCAAGCCCTGAGTGTTTGCCCTTGTGACTTGTTGATCATCATAGCGAAGCAGATGCTTACAGAAAACTGCAGGGGCTTAGATTGAAAATAAAAAAATTGATGGGTATAAGGTAGAGAGGAGCGGGTTCGGTTCTCCGAGAACCGAATTCCCGACGAACTCCACGTGGTTTACACTGGTCCGAGGCAGGCTCGGTTGTTCCCGCCTGACTCGGAAAACCTGAACAAGGGAAAATGTCATCATCCCGCTGTCGGATTCTCGCGAGATTCGGATTCCATATAAAGAGCTGCGCGTTGCCGCCATTTTTACTCGTGCATTGAAGAGAGAGCGGAGAGGACGTGGCTATGTTCTCTCAGTGGAAATCTCAATATCAGTGCTCAGTATCAGTGGTTACTTATTGCTGCTCTGTAATACTAGTAGTGTGTCTCTCCTGCTCAGTGTCAGTTCTCAGTAGTATCCTCATCAGTGCTCAGTATCACTGCTCATTGTCTTGTGCTGCATTGTGGTGCTCAGCATACTACAGTACATTACTAATAGTCCAGTGCTGCATCTTGCTGCTCAGTGTCAGTTCTAGTATCCTCATCAGTGCTCACTATCACTGCTCATTACATTGTGGTGTTCTGTATACTACAGTAACATAGTAATATAGTAACATATAGTAACATAGTTTTTGAGGTTGAATAGAGGCAAATTGCCCATCGTGTTCAACCTGTTTTAAGTTGTGATGATTCTACATACTTGCTGAATAATGTTTTATGACTAGTTAGCTACTATAACTCATGTTACCCCCGGATTAACCATGTTGATATTTTAAGTATTATAACCTTGGATAGCTTTTTCATTCAGAAATGTATCCATTCCTTTTTTAAATCCAATTACAGAGTCCGCCATTACCACCTTCCCTGGCAGGGAATTCCACATCCTGATTGCCCTAACAGTGAAGATCATAGTTCACCTGGCAGGTAAGTAGGAGTTGGGCTAGAGCTGTGGAGGATTGCTGCTCGGGCACCCCCTGTCAAGTGAAGGAGATCCAACTGAGGCAGCACACGGGAACTCTCGAAAGAAGAACAAGGCTAGAGGAAGATCTGAGACAAAGAAATCTGACTTTTACCAGAGCTGACCAGAGGAAAGCACAAACACAGTCCCCCACTACCACAAATAATGCAGACGAGTTTCCCACATTTGGGGAAATCACAGGGGTCAGCATACCCAGAGTGCAATGAATGAACCTCACCCTGGGAGAACAATCTTCATGACCATGGTATCTCCTATGCAAAATAAGTATGATTTGGGATAGGGCTGGGGAGGGCCGCTGCTCAGGCACATCTCTGTCAAGTAAAGGAGATTCAACTGAGGCAACACAAGGGAACTCTCATCTGGGGACAACAACTGCAGGGAGAACACATATTTTCAGATGAACATGGGAGGGCAGAAGGCTGCCTAATACTGAAGCACCCCCAAACAACAAACCAAATGCAACTACTAGTGCAAACATTCCTGGGGGTAGGCCTGCAGCAGATGGATTTGCATATGGTGATGTCATCCAAGCAGTGGGTCAAAGTTGGCTTCAACCCTCGTCTGCATATGAAAATAAAAATGGGGTGTGCAGGGCATGGCGGCCTTTTGCGGCGCTTGGATGACCCCTAGTTCGCATTAAACACCTCCACCTTCCTTCGGTGTGGGGCTCATGTTGGCTATGCCCCAGCCCCTGAAGCATTAAAGCTGATTTCTTGCAGCAGCTGGGCACTGTAACAGCTCCAGAGCTGCTCTGTAAAGCAAGTAAAAGGGTGTGGGCCCTGCAGCACTACCTGTAGTTTGCATTGTGCGTTGGAAGGCACAAAGTAAGCAGACGGGAGAAGTCAGGATAGTGCACAAGGGCATAGAAGGGAGCGGCTCAAGAAAAGAGAAGTGGAAACAGACAGCAAACTAGGCTGGAGAGAGACCTGAGACAAAGAGATCTGAATTATACGAGAGCCGACCAGAGGAAACACAAATTATGTAATCAAGTGTCCCACATTTGGGGAAATCGTAGGAGCAGCACACCCAGAGTGCATTGGGTGAGCCTTGCCCTGGGAGAAGCACCTTCCTGATCATAGTATCTCACCTGGCAGGTAAGTAGGAGTTGGGCTAGAGCTGGGGAGGGTCGCTGTTCGGGCACCCCCCTGTCAAGTGAAGGAGATCCAACTGAGGCAGCACAAGGAAACTCTCGAAAAAAGAACAAGGCTAGAGGAAGATCTGAGACAAAGAAATCTGACTTTTACCAGAGCTGACCAGAGGAAAGCACAAACACAGTCCCCCACTACCACAAATAATGCAGTCGAGTTTCCCACATTTGGGGAAATCACAGGGGTCAGCATACCCAGAATGCAATGAATGAACCTCACCCTGGGAGAACAATCTTCATGACAATGGTATCTCCTATGCAAAATAAGTATGATTTGGGATAGGGCTGGGGAGGGCCGCTGCTCAGGCACATCTCTGTCAAGTAAAGGAGATTCAACTGAGGCAGCACAAGGGAACTCTCATCTGGGGACAACAACTGCAGGGAGAACAGATATTTTCAGATGAACATGGGAGAGCAGAAGGCTGCCTAATACTGAAGCACCCCCAAACAACAAACCAAATGCAACAACTAGTACAAGCATTCCTGGGAAAAGGTCTGCAGAAGACGGATTTGCATACGGTGATGTCATCCAAGCAGTGGGCCAAAGTTGGCTGGAACCCTCATCTGCATATGAAAAGAGAAAAGGGGTATGCAGGGCATGGCGGCCTTTTGCGGCGCTTGGATGACCCTTAGTTCGCATTAAACACCTCCACCCTCCGTCGGTGTGGGGCTCATGTTGGCTATGCCCCAGCCCCTGAAGCATTCAAGCTGATTTCTTGCAGCAGCTGGGCACTGTAACAGCTCCAGAGCTGCTCTGAAAGGCAAGTAAAAGGGTGTGGGCCCTGCAGCACTACCTGTAGTTTGCATTGTGCGTTGGAAGGCACAAAGTAAGCAGACAGGAGAAGTCAGGAGAGTGCACAAGGGCATAGAAGGCAGCGGCTCAAGAAAAGAGAAGTGGAAACAGACAGCAAACTAGGCTGGAGAGAGACCTGAGACAAAGAGATCTGAATTATACGAGAGCCGACCAGGGGAAACACAAATTATGCAGTCAAGTTTCCCACATTTGGGGAAATCGCAGGAGCAGCACACCCAGAGTGCAATGGGTGAGCCTTGCCCTGGGAGAAGCACCTTCATGATCATAGTATCTCACCTGGCAGGTATGTAGGAGTTGGGCTAGAGCTGGGGAGGGTCGCTGCTTGGGTACCCCCCTGTCAAGTGAAGGAGATCAAACTGAGGCAGCACAATGGAACTCTCGAAAGAAGAACAAGGCTAGAGGAAGATCTGAGACAAAGAAATCTGACTTTTACCAGAGCTGACCAGAGGAAAACACAAACACAGTCCCCCACTACCACAAATAATGCAGTTGAGTTTCCCACATTTGGGGAAATCACAGGGGTCAGCATACCCAGAATGCAATGAATGAACCTCACCCTGGGAGAACAATCTTTATGACCATGGTATCTCCTATGCAAAATAAGTATGATTTGGGAATTGGCTGGGGAGGGCCGCTGCTCAGGCACATCTCTGTCAAGTAAAGGAGATTCAACTGAGGCAGCACAAAGGAACTCTCATCTGGGGACAACAACTGCCGGGAGAACACATATTTTCAGATGAACATGGGAGGGCAGAAGGCTGCCTAATACTGAAGCACCCCCAAACAACAAACCAAATGCAACAACTAGTACAAGCATTCCTGGGGTAAGGTCTGCAGAAGACGGATTTGCATACAGTGATGTCATCCAAGCAGTGGGCCAAAGTTGGCTGGAACCCTCATCTGCATATGAAAAGAGAAAAGGGGTATGTAGGGCATGGCGGCCTTTTGCGGCGCTTGGATGACCCTTAGTTCGCATTAAACACCCCCACCCTCCTTCGGTGTGGGGCTCATGTTGGCCATGCCCCAGCCCCTGAAGCATTCAAGCTGATTTCTTTCAGCAGCTTGGCACTGTAACAGCTCCAGAGCTGCTCTGTAAGGCAAGTAAAAGGGTGTGGGCCCTGCAGCACTACCTGTAGTTTGCATTGTGCATTGGAAGGCACAAAGTAAGCAGACAGGAGGAGAAGTCAGGATAGTGCACAAGGGTGTAGAAGGGAGGGGCTCAAGAAAAAAGAAGTGGAAACAGACAGCAAACTAGGCTGGAGAGAGACCTGAGACAAAGAGATCTGAATTATATGAGAGCCGACTAGGGAAAACACAAATTATGCAGTCAAGTTTCCCACATTTGGGGAAATCGCAGGGGCAGCACACCCAGAGTGCAATGGGTGAGCCTTGCCCTGGGAGAAGCAACTTCATGATCATAGTATCTCACCTGGCAGGTAAGTAGGAGTTGGGCTAGAGCTGGGGAGGGTCGCTGCTCGGGCACCCCCCTGTCAAGTGAAGGAGATCCAACTGAGGCAGCACAAGGGAACTCTTGAAAGAAGAACAAGGCTAGAGGAAGATCTGAGACAAAGAAATCTGACTTTTACCAGAGCTGACCAGAGGAAAGCACAAACACAGTCCCCCACTACCACAAATAATGCAGTTGAGTTTCCCACATTTGGGGAAATCACAGAGGTCAGCTACCCAGAATGCAATGAATGAACCTAACCCTGGGAGAACAATCTTCATGACCATGGTATCTCCTATGCAAAATAAGTATGATTTGGGATAGGGCTGGGGAGGGCCGCTGCTCAGGCACATCTCTGTCAAGTAAAGGAGATTCAACTGAGGCAGCACAAGGGAACTCTCATCTGGGGACAACAACTGCAGGGAGAACACATATTTTCAGATGAACATGGGAGGGCAGAAGGCTGCCTAATACTGAAGCACCCCCAAACAACAAACCAAATGCAACAACTAGTGCAAGCATTCCTGGGGGAAGGCCTGCCGCAGATGGATTTGCATATGGTGATGTCATCCAAGCAGTGGGTCAAAGTTGGCTTCAACCCTCGTCTGCATATGAAAAGAGAAAAGGGGCATGCAGGGCATGGCGGCCTTTTGCGGCGCTTGGCTGACCCCTAGTTTGCATTAAACACCTCCACCCTCCGTCGGTGTGGGGCTCTTGTTGGCTATGCCCCAGCACCTGAAGCATTCAAGCTGATTTCTTGCTGCAGCTGGGCACTGTAACAGCTCCAGAGCTGCTCTGTAAGGCAAGTAAAAGGGTGTGGGCCCTGCAGCACTACCTGTAGTTTGCATTGTGCGTTGGAAGGCACAAAGTAAGCAGACAGGAGAAGTCAGGAGAGTGCACAAGGGCATAGAAGGCAGCGGCTCAAGAAAAGAGAAGTGGAAACAGACAGCAAACTAGGCTGGAGAGAGACCTGAGACAAAGAGATCTGAATTATACGAGAGCCGACCAGGGGAAACACAAATTATGCAGTCAAGTTTCCCACAGGAGTATATAGGATACGACCCAGTGGTACCTGACGACATAGATACTAACAGCTATTTAATAACATTACGCTAGAAAGTGATTATTAGCAACATATATATCTATATAAACAACCCCGCCAGGGTTGTGCCTTCAAAAATAATCACACACGGACACGCTTTTTAAACCTTTTTTTCACATCTCTTTATTCTTCTTATGCACATGTATGTTAGTTCTGTGATTTTAACCTTTATGTTTCACTGCAGTTTGGGATAATAATATTAATATTTATCCAATTTTAATACATACTTAATAAAGGTTATATTTTATGATTCATTCATTCTGTCCAGTGCGTCAACAGTGCAGATTTCTTCTTGTTTTTTCTCCCAAATTCTATAACAATGACAGTAAATGTTGTTTCTTTTCAAACAGAACTTTCTTGACCATGCTTCTTTTTTGAAAGATCTGGGAGCACATGGAAAACAGTACAAACCATGCAGTATCACAAGAGCCTTTATTTGATCTTTCATGAAGATAGAGCAGAATTGAGGACACGTCAACAATTTCTGCCGAAGGTGGTTCATCTTTCCACATGGTGCCTTTGGCCACTGACACCTTCGTTGAGTCAAAGTCTCTGGCTGTGGTCAGAACTTTGAAAATTTATGTCACCAGAACGGTTCAGATTAGGAAAACAGAGGCTCTGTTTGTCCTGTATGCTCCCAACAGGATTGGGTGTCCTGCGTCCATGTAGACCATTATGCGCTGGATCTGTGGTAAGATTCAGCATGCTCATTCCACGGCAGGATTGCCGTTACTGAATTAGGTGAAGACCCATTCTACTAGAAAGGTGGGTTCATCCTGGGCAGCTGGTCGGGGAGTCTCGGCATTGCAACTTTGCCGAGCAGCTATTTAGTAAACACTTTTGCTAAGTTTTAAAAGTTTTAGAGTAAAGGAGATTCAACTGAGGCAGCACAAGGGAACTCCCATCTGGGGACAACAACTGCAGTGAGAACACATATTTTCAGATGAACATGGGAGGGCAGAAGGCTGCCTAATACTGAAGCACCCCCAAACAACAAACCAAATGCAACAACTAGTACAAGCATTCCTGGGGGAAGGTCTGCAGAAGACGGATTTGCATACAGTGATGTCATCCAAGCAGTGGGCCAAAGTTGGCTGGAACCCTCATCTGCATATGAAAAGAGAAAAGGGGTATGCAGGGCATGGCGGCCTTTTGCGGCGCTTGGATGACCCTTAGTTCGCATTAAACACCCCCACCCTCCTTTGGTGTGGGGCTCATGTTGGCCATGCCCCAGCCCCTGAAGCATTCAAGCTGATTTCTTGCAGCAGCTTGGCACTGTAACAGCTCCAGAGCTGCTCTGTAAGGCAACTAAAAGGGTGTGGGCCCTGCAGCACTACCTGTAGTTTGCATTGTGCATTGGAAGGCACAAAGTAAGCAGACAGGAGGAGAAGTCAGGATAGTCCACAAGGGTATAGAAGGGAGGGGCTCAAGAAAAAAGAAGTGGAAACAGACAGCAAACTAGGCTGGAGAGAGACCTGAGACAAAGAGATCTGAATTATATGAGAGCCGACCAGGGGAAACACAAATTATGCAGTCAAGTTTCCCACATTTGGGGAAATCGCAGGGGCAGCACACCCAGGTGAGATACTATAATCAGGACGGTGCTTCTCCCAGGGCAAGGCTCACCCATTGCACTCTGGGTGTGCTGCTCCTACGATTTCCCCAAATGTGGGACACTTGACTGCATAATTTGTGTTTCCTCTGGTCGGCTCTCGTATAATTCAGATCTCTTTGTCTCAGGTCTCTCTCCAGCCTAGTTTGCTGTCTGTTTCCACTTCTTTTTTTCTTGAGCCCCTCCCTTCTATACCCTTGTGCACTATCCTGACTTCTCCTCCCGTCTGCTTACTTTGTGCCTTCCAATGCACAATGCAAACTACAGGTAGTGCTGCAGGGCCCACACCCTTTTACTTGCCTTACAGAGCAGCTCTGGAGCTGTTACAATGCCCAGCTGCTGCAAGAAATCAGCTTGAATGCTTCATGGGATGGGGCATGGCCAACATGAGCCCCACACCAAAGGAGGGTGGGGGTGTTTAATGCGATCTAGGGGTCATCCAAGCACCGCAAAAGGCTGCCATGCCCTGCACGCCCCTTTTCTCTTTTCATAAGCAGATGAGGGTTGAAGCCAACTTTGACCCACTGCTTGGATAACATCACCATATGCAAATCCATCTGCTGCAGGCCTTCCCCCAGGAATGCTTGCACTAGTTGTTGCATTTGGTTTGTTGTTTGGGGGTGCTTCAGTATTAGGCAGCCTTCTGCCCTCCCATGTTCATCTGAAAATATGTGTTCTCCCTGCAGTTGTTGTCCCCAGATGAGAGTTCCCTTGTGCTGCCTCAGTTGAATCTCCTTTACTTGACAGAGATGTGCCTGAGCAGCGGCCCTCCCCAGCCCTATCCCAAATCATACTTATTTTGCATAGGAGACACCATGGTCATGAAAATTGTTCACCCAGGGTGAGTTTCATTCATTGCATTCTGGGTATGCTGACCCCTGTGATTTCCCCAAATGTGGGAAACTCGCCTGCATTATTTGTGGTAGTGGGGGACTGTGTTTGTGTTTTCCGCTGGTCAGCTCTGGTAAAAGTCAGATTTCTTTGTCTCAGATCTTCCTCTAGCCTTGTTCTTCTTTCGAGAGTTCCATTGTGCTGCCTCAGTTGGATCTCCTTCACTTGACAGGGGGGTGCCCGAGCAGCGACCCTCCCCAGCTCTAGCCCAACTCCTACTTACCTGCCAGGTGAGATACTATGATCTTGAAGGTGCTTCTCCCAGGGCAAGGCTCACCCATTGCACTCTGGGTGTGCTGCCCCTGCGATTTCCCCAAATGTGGGAAACTTGACTGCATAATTTGTGTTTCCCCTGGTCGGCTCTCGTATAATTCAGATCTCTTTGTCTCAGGTCTCTCTCCAGCCTAGTTTGCTGTCTGTTTCCACTTCTCTTTTCTTGAGCCGCTCCCTTCTATGCCCTTGCGCACTATCCTGACTTCTCCCGTCTGCTTACTTTGTGCCTTCCAACGCACAATGCGAACTACAGGTAGTGCTGCAGGGCCCACACCCTTTTATTTGCCTTACAGAGCAGCTCTGGAGCTGTTACAGTGCCCAGCTGCTGCAAGAAATCAGCTTGAATGCTTCAGGGGCTGGGGCATAGCCAACATGAGCCCCACACCGAAGGAGGGTGGAGGTGTTTAATGCGAACTAGGGGTCATCCAAGCGCCGCAAAAGGCCGCCATGCCCTGCATAACCCTTTTCTCTTTTCATATGCAGATGAGGGTTCCAGCCAACTTTGGCCCACTGCTTGGATGACATCACCGTATGCAAATTCGTCTCCTGCAGACCTTCCCCCAGGAATGCTTGTACTAGTTATTGCATATGGTTTGATATTTGATGGTGCTTCAGTATTAGGCAGCCTTCCGCCCTCCCATGTTCATCTGAAAAGATGTGGTCTCCCTGCAGTTGTTGTCCCCAGACGAGAGTTCCCTTGTGCTTCCTCAGTTGAATCTCCTTAACTTGACGGGGGAGGGGCTTGCCCGAGCAGCCACCCTCCCCAGCCCTATCCCAACTCATGCTTATTTTGCATATGAGATCTCTATATCATGAAGATTGTTCTCACAGGGTGAGGTTCATCCATTATATTTTAAAATAGGAAGGTTCAAATTACATATTTGAATTGCATCTATGTGCTGGATTCAAATGTTCCTCCCCCTTCCTTTCTCAATTGTGCCCGTCAGCAGCTATTCTAAGGTTGCTGCCAATGGGTGTGACACATTAATTTCTTCTGTGGGGTACACTGGACTCCACAAGGATTCACATTGGGGTGTAGAGTAGGATCTTGATCTGAGGCACCAACCGGCTCAAAGCTTTTGACTGTTCCCAAGATGCTCAGCGCATTCTCCTCTATAACCCCGCTTCCATGAACAGGGAGCTCAGTTTGTAGTTGGTGCCTTCAGTAGCAGGCCACTTAACAGGGGCCTGCCTCAGGCAGCCTATTCTTAGCTATTAATTTTGACAAGAAAATAAGAACTTTTTTTATGAGAATCTACAAGGGCTGCAGCAGGCTAGGTCTAATAGACATCTTTACTGCAGCTTCATCACTCCCAGCGGCGCTGTATACTCCCGTGCCCTGGTTGCTGGGTCACTGCAGCGGAGGCTCCGGTTTCTTCCTAAGGTCAGTCACACACACACCGCCCTTCCGGATCACGAGGCCGCTGATGAAGGGGAGCGTGGCCGTAGGGGGTGGACCGTGTGCGCACTGGCGTGGACACTGATTACTGGGCAGCCGCTCCACAAGCCACCAGGTACAGTTAAGGAGCACAGGTCTGGGGGTTTTTCTCCCATATTAAACCAATTTTGTACTGCCCGCAGCGCATTGCGATAGGTAATAGGGCCTGATTCAGGTTGGATTGCAATCACAATAAGCGATCCAACTGCAAAAATTGCTAAGAGCATACGCAAGTGCCTGCATTTTCTGCGGCACCCCGCAGAGAATGCGATCGCCTCTGCCTGTCAATCGGGGCAGGGGGGGAGAGGGGGGTCAGCAAAACTCCATTTCCAAGTCAGGGATGGAGCGGTGCGGGGGCAAGGCTTCAAAATGGGGTCTGCAACGGAGGAGACACAGGGGGCGTGGTCACAGCGGCTGTATGACATCACATTCAGCCGCTGTGATCACAAAAATGGTGGCGGCTTCCTGCGCGCACATACAGTCTGCACCAGCAGAAGGCTACACCATTTTTTATGATCACGCTGAACTGCAGTGCGACTGCAATTACAGCATGGTCAAGAAGGGAGGCGTCATGCTGGGTGGCCATGTCCTGTCACTGTGCAGGAGCCAGCACCGCTCACACACTAGTCCCCGGGTGCAGCCCCCAACCCCCGGGACACCCGGAGCAACAAAATGTAGATTCAGGCCACCAGGCCACGCCCCTACCTATGAAACCATGCCTCCTTTTTACCATTGCGCTGCTTATCTGCGCGCACTGCATTACAATCTCCTTCGCCACCTCTCTGGGTGTCACCAGTGATAGTGACACCTCTGCCATGCTTGTAGCAGCTGGTCCTAAGATCTACGCCTCAAGCCCTGAGTGTTTGCCCTTGTGACTTGTTGATCATCATAGCGAAGCAGATGCTTACAGAAAACTGCAGGGGCTTAGATTGAAAATAAAAAAAATTATGGGTATAAGGTAGAGAGGAGCGGGTTCGGTTCTCCGAGAACCGAATTCCCCACGAACTCCACGTGGTTTACACTGGTCCGAGGCAGGCTCGGTTGTTCCCGCCTGACTCGGAAAACCTGAACAAGGGAAAATGTCATCATCCCGCTGTCGGATTCTCGCGAGATTCGGATTTCATATAAAGAGCTGCGCGTTGCCGCCATTTTTACTCGTGCATTGAAGAGAGAGCGGAGAGGACGTGGCTATGTTCTCTCAGTGGAAATCTCAATATCAGTGCTCATTATCAGTGGTTACTTATTGCTGCTCAGTAATACTAGTAGTGTGTCTCTCCTGCTCAGTGTCAGTTCTCAGTAGTATCCTCATCAGTGCTCAGTATCACTGCTCATTGTCTTGTGCTGCATTGTGGTGCTCAGCATACTACAGTACATTACTAATAGTCCAGTGCTGCATCTTGCTGCTCAGTGTCAGTTCTAGTATCCTCATCAGTGCTCACTATCACTGCTCATTACATTGTGGTGTTCTGTATACTACAGTAACATAGTAATATAGTAACATATAGTAATATAGTTTTTGAGGTTGAAAAGAGGCAAATTGCCCATCGTGTTCAACCTGTTTTAAGTTGTGATGATTCTACATACTTGCTGAATAATGTTTTATGACTGGGAGTTTTTTTAAGGTCAGTGCGCTTAGTCTCGCGTCCAAATATTCCTTTAAAGCAAAGGGTCGTCAAACAGGTTCTACTGTTTGGATTCAGTCAGTTGTGGATGCTCCGTCAGAAAACACCTCTCCAAACTTCTTTGGTGGCTGCTCAGTTCTTCAGAATATGACTTGGGTATGTTCAGTCATGAAATTCTGTGAAGGCAGGGGAGAAGAACAAGCGCCATATGGTGTAGTATTTTGAATAAATTGGAGTGATAGATAGGTATATACGAAGTAAGTACCGGATAGATTCTTGAGATTAGGCCTGTCTGTCTCACTAAATTCTTTGTGGCTGTTCCCCACCTAGGAGACAAAAGATCATCGCCATATGGTGTAGTAACCTCAGATATATCTTGGGGTACCCTCCCCTCTATTTCATGCGTACCAAAAGGAAAATTCAATATAGCATATAGGATATATTTATATCCAGGTAGATCAAGTCGGTCCAATATGATGTAATGGCTGAATCAGTCGACTGTTGCTGCCTTATATAGTATTATCAATAAAAAATTTTAATCCACAAAATAATAATACAAATTCAGATAAAAAATAAATAAAACAAATCAGAAAATCTTAGCTGATTGGTGTAGGCAGTAGTTAGGTCAGTCTCAACGCGTTTCGCCTCCAGGGCTTCCTCAGGAGAATACATCATATCAAAAGATACACATATTTATAGTGCTTTCAGTTTCGTTTTGGCCAGCACTTCCGGTTCTAACCTAAACCGGAAGTGACGCGGCAGTGGCCGGGACGAGCCGCGTCACTTCCGGTTTCACGGAGCAAACGGACTCTATGTCCGTCTTGCGCTACTTATACAGACTGATCTAAAATTTATATTAACACTGCACCACCAATGCAATCTAATGTTAAATATCAAGCCACATATGCATTTAGTATGTAAGTCGGACCGAGCACTTCCGGTTCCGGAAATGACGCGAACCGGAAGTGCTGGCCAAAATGAAACTGAAAGCACTATAAATATGTGTATCTTTTGATATGATGTATTCTCCTGAGGAAGCCCTGGAGGCGAAACGCGTTGAGACTGACCTAACTACTGCCTACACCAATCAGCTAAGATTTTCTGATTTGTTTTATTTATTTTTTATCTGAATTTGTATTATTATTTTGTGGATTAAAATTTTTTATTGATAATACTATATAAGGCAGCAACAGTCGACTGATTCAGCCATTACATCATATTGGACCGACTTGATCTACCTGGATATAAATATATCCTATATGCTATATTGAATTTTCCTTTTGGTACGCATGAAATAGAGGGGAGGGTACCCCAAGATATATCTGAGGTTACTACACCATATGGCGATGATCTTTTGTCTCCTAGGTGGGGAACAGCCACAAAGAATTTAGTGAGACAGACAGGCCTAATCTCAAGAATCTATCCGGTACTTACTTCGTATATACCTATCTATCACTCCAATTTATTCAAAATACTACACCATATGGCGCTTGTTCTTCTCCCCTGCCTTCACAATGTTTTATGACTAGTTAACTACTACAACTCATGTTCCCCCTGGATTAACCATGTTGATATTTTAAGTATTATAACCTTGGATAGCTTTTTCATTCAGAAATGTATCCATTCCTTTTTTAAATCCAATTACAGAGTCCACCATTACCACCTTCCCTGGCAGGGAATTCCACATCCTGATTGCCCTAACAGTGAAGATCATAGTATCTCACCTGGCAGGTAAGTAGGAGTTGGGCTAGAGCTGTGGAGGATTGCTGCTTGGGCACCCCCTGTCAAGTGAAGGAGATCCAACTGAGGCAGCACAAGGGAACTCTCGAAAGAAGAACAAGGCTAGAGGAAGATCTGAGACAAAGAAATCTGACTTTTACCAGAGCTGACCAGAGGAAAGCACAAACACAGTCCCCCACTACCACAAATAATGCAGTCGAGTTTCCCACATTTGGGGAAATCACAGGGGTCAGCATACCCAGAATGCAATGAATGAACCTCACCCTGGGAGAACAATCTTCATGACCATGGTATCTCCGATGCAAAATAAGTATGATTTGGGATAGGGCTGGGGAGGGCCGCTGCTCAGGCACATCTCTGTCAAGTAAAGGAGATTCAACTGAGGCAGCACAAGGGAACTCTCATCTGGGGACAACAACTGCAGGGAGAACACATATTTTCAGATGAACATGGGAGGGCAGAAGGCTGCCTAATACTGAAGCACCCCCAAACAACAAACCAAATGCAACAACTAGTGCAAGCATTCCTGGGGGAAGGCCTGCAGCAGATGGATTTGAATATGGTGATGTCATCCAAGCAGTGGGTCAAAGTTGGCTTCAACCCTCGTCTGCATATGAAAAGAATAAAGGGGTGTGCAGGGCATGGCGGCCTTTTGCAGCGCTTGGATGACCCCTAGTTCGCATTAAACACCTCCACCCTCCTTCGGTGTGGGGCTCATGTTGGCTATGCCCCAGCCCCTGAAGCATTCAAGCTGATTTCTTGCAGCAGCTGGGCACTGTAACAGCTCCAGAGCTGCTCTGTAAAGCAAGTAAAAGGGTGTGGGCCCTGCAGCACTACCTGTAGTTTGCATTGTGCGTTGGAAGGCACAAAGTAAGCAGATGGGAGAAGTCAGGATAGTGCACTAGGGTATAGAAGGGAGGGGCTCAAGAAAAAAGAAGTGGAAACAGACAGCAAACTAGGCTGGAGAGAGACCTGAGACAAAGAGATCTGAATTATATGAGAGCCGACCAGGGGAAACACAAATTATGCAGTCAAGTTTCCCACATTTGGGGAAATCGCAGGGGCAGCACACCCAGAGTGCAATGGGTGAGCCTTGCCCTGGGAGAAGCATCTTCATGATCATAGTATCTCACCTGGCAGGTAAGTAGGAGTTGGGCTAGAGCTGGGGAGGGTCGCTGCTCGGGCACCCCCCTGTCAAGTGAAGGAGATCCAACTGAGGCAGCACAAGGGAACTCTCGAAAGAAGAACAAGGCTAGAGGAAGATCTGAGACAAAGAAATCTGACTTTTACCAGAGCTGACCAGAGGAAAGCACAAACACAGTCCCCCACTACCACAAATAATGCAGTTGAGTTTTCCACATTTGGGGAAATCACAGGGGTCAGCATACCCAGAATGCAATGAATGAACCTAACCCTGGGAGAACAATCTTCATGACCATGGTATATCCTATGCAAAATAAGTATGATTTGGGATAGGGCTGGGGAGGGCCGCTGCTCAGGCACATCTCTGTCAAGTAAAGGAGATTCAACTGAGGCAGCACAAGGGAACTCTCATCTGGGGACAACAACTGCAGGGAGAACACATATTTTCAGATGAACATGGGAGGGCAGAAGGCTGCCTAAAACTGAAGCACCCCCAAACAACAAACCAAATGCAACTACTAGTGCAAGCATTCCTGGGGGAAGGCCTGCAGCAGATGGATTTGCATATGGTGATGTCATCCAAGCAGTGGGTCAAAGTTGGCTTCAACCCTCGTCTGCATATGAAAAGAAAAAAGGGGTGTGCAGGGCATGGCGCCCTTTTGCGGCGCTTGGATGACCCCTAGTTCGCATTAAACACCTCTACCCTCCTTCGGTGTGGGGCTCATGTTGGCTATGCCCCAGCCCCTGAAGCATTTAAGCTGTTTTCTTGCAGCAGCTGGGCACTGTAACAGCTCCAGAGCTGCTATGTAAAGCAAGTAAAAGGGTGTGGGCCCTGCAGCACTACCTGTAGTTTGCATTGTGCGTTGGAAGGCACAAAGTAAGCAGACGGGAGAAGTCAGGATAGTGCACAAGGGTATAGAAGGGAGGGGCTCAAGAAAAAAGAAGTGGAAACAGACAGCAAACTAGGCTGGAGAGAGACCTGAGACAAAGAGATCTGAATTATATGAGAGCCGACCAGGGGAAACACAAATTATGCAGTCAAGTTTCCCACATTTGGGGAAATCGCAGGGGCAGCACACCCAGAGTGCAATGGGTGAGCCTTGCCCTGGGAGAAGCATCTTCATGATCATAGTATCTCACCTGGCAGGTAAGTAGGAGTTGGGCTAGAGCTGGGGAGGGTCGCTGCTCGGGCACCCCCCTGTCAAGTGAAGGAGATCCAACTGAGGCAGCACAAGGGAACTCTCGAAAGAAGAACAAGGCTAGAGGAAGATCTGAGACAAAGAAATCTGACTTTTACCAGAGCTGACCAGAGGAAAGCACAAACACAGTCCCCCACTACCACAAATAATGCAGTTGAGTTTCCCACATTTGGGGAAATCACAGGGGTCAGCATACCCAGAATGCAATGAATGAACCTAACCCTGGGAGAACAATCTTCATGACCATGGTATCTCCTATGCAAAATAAGTATGATTTGGGATAGGGCTGGGGAGGGCCGCTGCTCAGGCACATCTCTGTCAAGTAAAGGAGATTCAACTGAGGCAGCACAAGGGAACTCTCATCTGGGGACAACAACTGCAGGGAGAACACATATTTTCAGATGAACATGGGAGGGCAGAAGGCTGCTTAATACTGAAGCACCCCCAAATAACAAACCAAATGCAACAACTAGTGCAAGTATTCCTGGGGGAAGGCCTGCAGCAGATGGATTTGAATATGGTGATGTCATCCAAGCAGTGGGTCAAAGTTGGCTTCAACCCTCGTCTGCATATGAAAAGAATAAAGGGGTGTGCAGGGCATGGCGGCCTTTTGCGGCGCTTGGATGACCCCTAGTTCGCATTAAACACCTCCACCCTCCTTCGGTGTGGGGCTCATGTTGGCTATGCCCCAGCCCCTGAAGCATTCAAGCTGATTTCTTGCAGCAGCTGGGCACTGTAACAGCTCCAGAGCTGCTCTGTAAAGCAAGTAAAAGGGTGTGGGCCCTGCAGCACTACCTGTAGTTTGCATTGTGCGTTGGAAGGCACAAAGTAAGGAGACGGGAGAAGTCAGGATAGTGCACGAGGGTATAGAAGGGAGGGGCTCAAGAAAAAAGAAGTGGAAACAGACAGCAAACTAGGCTGGAGAGAGACCTGAGACAAAGAGATCTGAATTATATGAGAGACGACCAGGGGAAACACAAATTATGCAGTCAAGTTTCCCACATTTGGGGAAATCGCAGGGGCAGCACACCCAGAGTGCAATGGGTGAGCCTTGCCCTGGGAGAAGCATCTTCATGATCATAGTATCTCACCTGGCAGGTAAGTAGGAGTTGGGCTAGAGCTGGGGAGGGTCGCTGCTCGGGCACCCCCCTGTCAAGTGAAGGAGATCCAACTGAGGCAGCACAAGGGAACTCTCGAAAGAAGAACAAGGCTAGAGGAAGATCTGAGACAAAGAAATCTGACTTTTACCAGAGCTGACCAGAGGAAAGCACAAACACAGTCCCCCACTACCACAAATAATGCAGTTGAGTTTCCCACATTTGGGGAAATCACAGGGGTCAGCATACCCAGAATGCAATGAATGAACCTAACCCTGGGAGAACAATCTTCATGACCATGGTATCTCCTATGCAAAATAAGTATGATTTGGGATAGGGCTGGGGAGGGCCGCTGCTCAGGCACATCTCTGTCAAGTAAAGGAGATTCAACTGAGGCAGCACAAGGGAACTCTCATCTGGGGACAACAACTGCAGGGAGAACACATATTTTCAGATGAACATGGGAGGGCAGAAGGCTGCCTAATACTGAAGCACCCCCAAACAACAAACCAAATGCAACAACTAGTTCAAGCATTCCTGGGGGAAGGCCTGCCGCAGATGGATTTGCATATGGTGATGTCATCCATGCAGTGGGTCAAAGTTGGTTCAAACACCTTTGCAAAGTTCTATAAGTTTGATACCCTGGCTGAGGAGGACCTCCTGTTTGCTCAATCAGTGCTGCAGAGTCATCCGCACTCTCCTGCCCGTTTGGGAGCTTTGGTATAATCCCCATGGTCCTTACGGAGTCCCCAGCATCCTCTAGGACGTAAGAGAAAATAAGATTTTAAACCTACCGGTAAATCTTTTTCTCGTAGTCCGTAGAGGATGCTGGGTGCCCGTCCCAAGTGCGGTCTACTTCTGCAAGACTTGTATATAGTTATTGCTTACATAAGGGTTATATGTTAGTTTTCATCGGTCTTGGACTGATGCTATGTTGTTTTCATACTGTTAACTGGGTAGTATATCACAAGTTATACGGTGTGATTGGTGTGGCTGGTATGAATCTTGACCTTGGATTAACAAAAATCCTTTCCTCGTACTGTCCGTCTCCTCTGGGCACAGTTTCTCTAACTGAGGTATGGAGGAGGGGCATAGAGGGAGGAGCCAGTGCACACCCAGATCAAAAGTCTTTCTTAAAGTGCCCATGTCTGCTGCGGAGCCCGTCTATCCCCCATGGTCCTTACGGAGTCCCCATCATCCTCTACGGACTACGAGAAAAAAAAATTACCGGTAGGTTTAAAATGTTATTTTTTTCTCTGCAACCCACTGCTAAATTGTGCTTCCTAGCTGTTTTTTATAAAATCACTTAATTAAATCTAACTCTGATTACGTCAGAGAAGGCCAGGTACCCTACACCATAAGAGGGGGTATGAAATTTTGACTTGTCTTCTTAAAGATCACCAAAATCTGTTGACAAGGTCAATTACATCCCTGGGTGGGATTGAACCACCAACCTTTTGGTTAATAGCCCATGTAAGTGCAAGAAATCCTGAAACACTCACTCATCATGGGAAAGTACCAATGTGTTTCTTACAAAAATTCTCCAGATTATTGACTTTTTAAAGTTTTTCTAGGAAACGTTCTAGATGAATGCTTATTAGCCTTTGTCAGTATTGACTTTTGCAAGGTGTCTCTGTGGCGCAATCGGTTAGCATGTTTGGCTATTAACCAAAAGGTTGGTGGTTCAATCCCACCCAGGGATGTAATTGACCTTGTAATCAGATTTTGGTGATCTTTAAGTAGACAAGTCAAAATTTCAAAAACCCCCCTTATGGTGTAGGGTACCTGGCCTTCTCTGATGTAATCAGAGTTAGATTTGATTAAGTGATTTTATAAAAAAAACAGCTAGGAAGCACAATTTAGCAGTGGGTTGCAGAGAAAAAAAATTATGCTGGCAGAAAAGTACAATTGAGTGATTAAACAGCTCTTCATTTTCTGATTTTATGTTTATGCTAACAAATTTGCTCTCTGAAAAGTGTCCACAAAGCCAAGTCTCTGATTAACACCTTTGTAGGAATGGTTTTTCACCTATTACTGAATTAAACTTGCTTCATTGGAAAGGCATCAAAGATGCATCCTCATTTCAATGTCTACTGAAATAATACAGGTTGACACCAGGAAACGTCACTGCATCATTGCTGCTTCCTCATGGGGAAGTCTGTTTAATGTGAAAACAAGGTGATATCTAATCAG